>NC_079477.1:7092366-7395397 GCF_026230105.1 Diorhabda sublineata | reverse complement strand
TTGAACTCCTCCAGCCTCCATATCGTTTTAATTGGATCAAAGTAGCGTCTAAATTATGTAAAAGAATATCTGGTGTTCGCTGGAAGAAATGACCAGTGAAGAATTCAGGGTTTTTAATTTAAGAAATTATGAAGCAATATCCACGGGAATTTTGGCAATAGGCTTCATCCCAACAACTCGATTATGTCAACATCCTTCTACATTTTTAAAATAAAATTAACGTGAGGTCGAATTCAATGGCCGTAAGTTACAATATCTCGTAGAGTTCGACAAATATGCATCAAGTCTTTATCCTAAATAGCGTCTTCAACCATTTTAATAGTTCGCCGTCGTCACTCTCCAGCAATTCCAAAAATTAGAATATTGAGGGATGTTTAAAATGCAGTGTAACAAAGTTTTGCCTCTAAGCTCGTAGAATGGTTGTACTCAGATCTGAAAGAGCTTTCTGAACTCTTGGGAGGTATTGAGAATGCAATGCAACAATTTTTGGCATCCAAGACCAAAAAATGATGTTATTAAGGTTTAAAAGAGTGCAGAATGTTTTGCACCCAAGCCCAAAGAATGGTTTTACCAAGATATAAAAGAGCTTGATGAACGTTGAATATTGAGGCTTTCTTTATGTATCTATATGTAATCATTCAATAAACAGAATAAAGTAACATAAATTTTTACAATTTCATTTGAATGTAGTAGTTATTCATTTCAGGTGTGATTGTATAGGAAATTAACTTTATTGGAAATAACTGTCGAGAATCTAGTTTTCGGAATAGAATTTGAAAGGATCGTCCTAGCTACTACTACTTAAAATAACATCTCATGAATTGTATTAAGTTTTTATAGAGAAGAGAAAATAATGGATATTAAATTCTAACATTGTTTTATAATATAATGTGGCATCTTAACATACAGACCTTTTTCTCATAAACATTGTTGTTTAATGTACACTTATAATTTGAATACACTGTTGTGAATATAAATTAAGCTACTCAGCTTTCTTTTTTGCGTGAAAAACAATAGAAAATTAAATGAAACAATTCGTGACTTTGAATTTGAAGATGTGTATTAAGCAGCATTAACTGTAGCAAAAAATCTGGAAAAACGATAGAACAAAAGATAAGTTCCCTTATTAATTACACATGGAGGATTTGTACGAACATCGTATACAATACTGACTCAAACAAAACAATTTGTTCAACTGTATAATACAGAGTTGTACTGACTGAAATTTTAGTTTTAATAAAAAAAATGCTTGAATGTTGTCTTGCTAAAGTTTTAAGTTCAATTTTTGTGTATATAATTAACCCATTACATATTTATTAGGTTCTAAAATTGTGTTTATTACAATATTTATAGTACAAAGGAAAGCGGAGAAGCAGTGATGAGAGTACCCTGGTAAAGGCAGGGGAAATATCTACTTTCCCTCTAAATTGGTATAAAATACTAAAATAGTATCGAAAGGTAAATATATGACTCAGAAATATACTGAAACTGAAAGGATTTCATGTAACTGTTCGATAAATTTTCTTTGTTTATGTTCAGATAAAATTCTGGAAACAATACAGCGAGAAACAATTTGTGATAAATTCTTGTAACATAAGCATATTATTTTTATAGTGTAAACCTACTATTTCAATTCTTCCGTGCAAGTTATGCACAGTTTTCATGGTAGATGTACATATACACACTAGATACTGATTGTCATTATAACAATACATATTTGACACTTTGTTGAAAAAGCATCAGATTTTCACTTACAAGTAGAAAAAATTCATGAAGTACACTTCATTTAAAATGCACTAAGTATAATAAAATATAAAGATTTGATTTCTTACACCTTTTGATATGTTCATATTTCTAAATCGTCTTGATTTGAGCTCTGTTCTGATTTAAAATTAATTTTATTATTGAAGACAAATAGAAATTTGATCGTTCTGTTGACGTCTTTATTAAAATATGACTTGACACTGACAATTTGCATATTTATATTAATCAATAGAACACAATAGAATAAAAATAAAATCAAAATAGAAATCTGTTTCAACTAAATTTATTTTTTCTTAGTTCTTGCGTCTCAGAAATATTTAGCAACTGTCAGTCCAATTCTTCGTACTGTATTAAAATTTACAAAATAGAGCTATAAATTTTACTTTCGAATTTAGGTTTTTCTGATATTTCTTGATTCGTTGATACATTTTTATTTTTTTATTGTATTGATGGCCCTTTAGTCTATTTTCCAAATACTGAAATGTCTGTCCTATGTAGGCAGTGTCGCAACCATTACAAGGTACTTGATATATAATATTAATTCTTCTGTTTTTGGATGTTTTATATTTCAGTTTACTGAAATATTTAGATAATGTAGATTATGTCCCTGATAGCTGCTACATATTTTTGAGATATAGAAGCGAAGTAAAAATTAATTTTTCAAGTCAAAACAGATTTCTATTTTGATTTTCTTATCATTTGAAAAATGGAAGCTGCTAAACCTGCCTCCTCCCAAGCTGATAGTGAGAAAATAGGCATTTAGGGTGCCCACAGACTAATACAGACGTAAAAATTGATACCACAGAATCTAAAAAGGATTCCAAAAAGATAAAGCTAGAAATCAATGACATACCAATGGACCAGATGGATAGCATGATTGACACAGATATCCCATTTGAAGTGGTAATCAATTATCGAGAATCATGGGTCAATAAATATCTTCCACAAGCTCTATTTCTGGACCAAATGACATTCCCTCCGAACTACTAGAAAAATAATTCACTATTTTTCATGCAGAGCTATGAGCAATAAACATATGTGTACATCAGTATTTGAACAGAAACCTCGCTAGACAGCACATTTACATTTTCTCCTATAGCCTTGTAGGCCTTTTGAGTGCACTCTTTTATGGCTACTAGGCCTCCAGGGTACATCACGCAATGAGAGAGCAAACAACTACTCCAAATTTTGGGCCAGAACTCTAATGTGGCCTCATGAGATGTCTCATCAGCATCTAGCTAAATGGATGGCTAAAGTAGTTAAAATAAATTTGATCATGTAAGAACTAGTACTATTGAGTGAAGTTAAAATTTATTGTCATGGATACTAACGTTCAAGGTGGTGAAGTAAAAAAATCACGTGATATTATTCTATATTTAAAGAGTTTTTCACTGAATCATGTATTATCATGTAAAGCGAGAAATTATGAATAATTTATATCGATAGGTTGATTAAAAATTAGTATAAATTTTATTAAAGATTTCCATATAAAGAAAGGAGTAAAGCCAAAATCTTCGATGGAACTATGTGTAATTCGAAAAAATTTTTTAGAGTTTATGAATTCTTTTATTGGATCTAACATAATTACAATTTTTAGAAAGAGCGAATCGTATACATTCTAATTCTAATGTTCTCCAAATGTTTCATGCAATCAGTCCAATTTTCCTTCTATTATGGATCGAATATAGTGTAGATTCAAAATAGATTAGCTATTGTTTCAATGTGCCATTCAAGTTTGAAGGCCTACCGTGTATTTTCTGCTGGCCAATTCAGTGTCACTATCATTTGTTTTGGAATTTCTTTGACTCGTTTTGTTACAGAATTCAATTAAATACGTGAATAGAAAACTACTCACGTAATGAGGACGACGCGACGTGAAGAGTATTTTAATTCCTTATAACAGTTTACGTAAATGTTTAAAAGTATTGTATCAATGAAGTGGAATTGAGGTTTCTCACGTACTGTTTATTCTGGAGTCGATAAGCTAGTGAAAGTATTAGAAATTACTAAGAATCAAAATTTTCCGTACAATCGATGTACTATTTTTATATTTTAAAACAGTGAGAGTGAGATTTTTTATGTTTCTTTGTAACAATTCCTTATTTGAACCTCTCCTCACACAGTATACTCATGATTAGTTTACATAATGCTGATATGAGAGCTTTAATCCTGAGTTGACGCTATTGAAACCAGTAGGTTCTCAGCATGAGCTCGTTCAATCCAATTCCACAATCTTCCTCATCCTTTTTTCCAGTCTTGACAATAGATTTGAAACCACAGAAATACGTTGCGGATAATACTTAAATGGGATACATGGCAAATTGTGGTCTACCAGCTTCTCTGTATTAATATTTGTAAGACTATTGTACGTCTTTTGAGTGGTAGCTTTTTTTCAGGGATGGCTTAACAGAAGAATCCTCTTTCGCTTATTACATTATAATATTCAAAATGATCATAATAAACAAACTTTTACAATACAAAATTATTTTTTCTGCAACTAATTGAAGTTAAATACAAGATGTCGCAAATACACTACGCGGGTTGCGAGTTTTGAGATAGACAAATAAAAACAAATATTTATAATTGGATATGGCTTTATTATTTTTCAAAATATTCTCCATTAAGATAAATACACTTTTGTGTACGTTTGCACCAATTGTCGACGCATTTTTTCCATTCCGATTGAGGTAACTCCAAAACATGTGATTGATACGCATCAACCACTTCTGCAGGAGCAGAAAAATGTTGATCTCGTAGTTGGGAATAAGAAGAAAACATTGGGTACCATACAAGAGCAGTAAGGCTCAACCTATCAACTCGATGTTTTCTCTTTCAAAGTAAGAGCTCGAACATTTCTGCCAAACAAATGCTGTTGTACCATTCAGAATTGATCAATCTACGTTGCCCTAATGGAACGGTGATGACATGTCCAGTTATCTCGAAAAAACAGGGAACCATTTGCTTCGAAGTGTTTCGTGTGCGAACAACTTTTGATGGAATTTGTTCGTCTTTAAAGACCCATAAATTTTCTCAGAATTTCTTCGCACCAATCAACATGAACTTTTTGTGAATGTATGCAAGTGGAACTAATGACCAAGTATGTATCAATCTCACGGTATGTCCTATGTGATCATGCAATATCAGTTTATGCACCGATTTATGTTTTCGGATCGATTTTAAATGAACTTCACGAAATTTATCCTGTAGTGAAGTGTGACCACGATTGAATTAAAAAAATCAGCGTAACACAGATGGTGCTTCATCACGGAAAGTCGGAGCGAGTTGATCAGCACTATACTGTTGGTTTAATCCACATCAAAAGTCATAGGAAATCATCGCACGAAAATGTTCGCGATTTGATTCCATTTTTTGACCAAGATGAATGTTTCAACTTTAATGCTTTCGAAATTTAAATTTCAAAACATAACAGCCTTCGTCCATTACTAGAATGTTTCTTAGGATCTAATACGAGAGTATCCTGGATCTCAACCATTTTCCTGGCTGATTTAACTATATAGCAGATGTTTAATTTTAGGATTGGTGGAATCATCCGCTTTTTTATTTTAAACAATTTGTGAATTGTTCGAATTCGTTCATAACAATTTTACCATATCAATAATTCTGTGAAACTTATTTCTCCTCCTGAATGATGGTAATTTGAGACTTGAAATTTGAAGCTTTATATATCGTTTTCCACGATAACTGCATGGATAATTTGAAAAAAATTAATATTGTATCTACTTTCTTGTTGCAATATTATGCAAAAAGTGCATTTGTTATTCTTGCATAAAATTCATATTTCACAGTTTTTATTTCATTTCCGTAGTTTCTCTCAACGGACAATAATAAGTATTTTATGAAGGTATAACACCCATCTCTCTCCATCATTATTCAAATTAAACCTCCACATTCTATCTAACACTATTGTATAATACAATATAATTATTTTGTAAGCCGGTCCTGATTCCAAGTGATATATTACACATTCCAAGAGATTCTCTGCTCAGTTCTAAGCTTTCTCCTTAGGCACAATAAAATGTGAAATCAACAGTTTACTGAATATTGAAGTTAACAATTTGAAAAGTTTCATAGTTAATTCAAGGTTTTCGTCTCTCTGGCTAACAGGGATTTGTTTTTTCTCGCTATTTTGTATGGGTAAACACTTCAATTTAAAATACTACTGAATAACTAAATTTACGTGTAAGTATTTGTAACTTTAATGTAATAATTCAAGTTAAATAAATTAAATGTATATGAATATTACATTTTTCGAATACAGATAGGTATATTATCGACAACTATAGTAGCGGCTGGTGAAAAAAAGGTTTAGGTGTTTTACAATGTTTCAACAAAACATATCTTTTAGAAGGTTTGGCATCTTCGTCAAATATGCATTGATTTCGTCAACTTTCGTGCTAAACTGATGGATTGTTGTAACATTTATCACACAATAAAAATATGAATCACCAATCACTTCTTTCAGTCTTTAGCAACGTCTTTACTTTGCTATTTTACTTTTATTGACTTCAAAGAAAATAAGCAATTTTCATAAATGCTAAATTAACTTAAGCAACTCTCCCAGTAACTTAACCATGTTGAGAGTAATCTTCGTTACAGTGTTACAATTTATTTCTTATCAATCTTATCTTTCGGATCGTAAATTTCGCAATTACTTTGTCATTAAAATTATCTATTTCGGATATGAACTTTTTCTCAATGGATAGCATGGAAAGAAGTGTTAAACGATCTTCTGTCAGTGAATTTATAAGAAACTTTATGAATCGAGTTAGCGTTGAGAAACATCTTTTCGCCTCTGATAATATCATGGAAGCTGTTACCAGAATTTCTAATAATATTCAGTCTCATTTTATTAAACATTTTAGAAGCAGTGAAGCGACATTCAATCCTTGCAATTATTAATTCAATAAATAACGGTCAGTTTTCTAAGATTTAATAAAACTTGAGAAAATCACATGCATTTGAAAATTATAATTTTAAACACATCGTTGGGACATTGATACACTGATTTGATGTTAACAAACTCCAATTTTTATTATGACAGAAAATCTCTTTTTTTTTTCTATTCTTCTATTCTATTGTTTTTAAATTGTTCTTGTGATGTTTAGAATATTATTTTCTTCAATTAACCGATTTCCCGTTATCTAATCTTGAACTTTTCAACTGTGAATTTAAATTTTTCTTTAACGTAGAAAAACTTGGTGAATATTGTAGCTATAAAAATTTTTAGAAAACCAAACTCTTAGCTTACTCACATATTTAAATTTTTTCTTGCTAATTTTTTCCATAAGTGCATAGATCTTACTTTATTATTGAAAATAGTTCCAAAAAGGCATTTTTTACAAACCAGGCAGGTTTAATCGTTAACCCATTAAGTACCATGAGTTTTGCCTTACTGCAGTTTCGTTTTGTTGATTTTTCTGTCTGGGTTGTATCGTTCGTACTGTTAATTTATTCCTCAATTCTAGAGATAGAAATCTAAACTTGAATTCCTGAATTCTGTGTTTTTAAGCAAAAAGAGTGAGAGCAGTGCACTAAAATCAGAGTTACTAAACTCTTCGTATATTTATACGATTTTTTTAATTAATCCACATTTGGGGATCGTGATACATATCATGTTATTCTCTTCTTAGTTGAACACGTTTCTCACAGGAATGGCCTATTGTAAATGTAAGAGACCTTGAACCGATATTAAATGATCTTTTTAGGATAATGATGACGTCAATACCAATAATATAGTTGAATTACCACCAGAAGATGTAGATGAAGTCACAGATTGTGAGGATTTTGACGAAAATCTATTGGAAGCTTAATATCCCACAGAAGTTTTTGAGACACTGAAAGTTCACAGTATTCATGCAGAAGATACTGTCGATGATGGTCCGAGTATTTCGAGTTACCAGCCAATTAGAAAAAAAATGTTGCCTAGGGTAAAAAAATCTCATAATCTTGAAATACATAATGTCCATTCAGAACATGATTTTAGTGAAAATTCGAATACATCCACTCCTTGTCAAAGTAAGAAAAGGAAGTCAACAATCCCTGATAGTACTGAAATTTTGGAATTATTTTTTGACGACGTAATTTTGGATTACGTCTTTAGTGGAAGTTCAAAGTTTGCTGCTCAAAATAACACGTATCCACCAACTGTTTGAAAAAATTGGGTATTCCTAATGACCAAAGAGACAAAAATTCGACCGTTAATTGAGCATCTAAATAAGAAATTCATGACCTTTGGAGTGTTCAACCAGGACAGGAGTATTGATGAACAAATGGTAAGATACTTCGGACGCCACTATCTCAAACAATTCATCAGAAGAAAACCTATAAGATTCGGGTTCAAAATGTAGGCTATTTGTTGTTCAGTTAGAGTTTATTGTTACCATTTTGAGGTTTATGAAGGAAAAAGAACGAGAGAACCTGAAGTATCATATGGACTAGTAGGAGACGTTGTAATAAGGTTGTTTTCAAAAGTTGAAAATCCTCAACTAAATAGCTTTTAGATTTGCAACTTCTTTACAAGTTTTTCATTGGTCCAAAAACATCTAGAAATGAATATACGCGCAAAAGGCACATGTAAATTTGATAGAATAAAGTCTGAGTAAGATATGAAAAAAAGTAGGTTTGACACCAAAAATAAAGTCTTAGGGGTAATATGAAAAGACAATAATTGCGTAACAATGCTTTCCAACCATGAAAGCATATTACCTCTATCAAAAGCTTATAGATGGTCCAGAACAGAAAGAACGAAAAAAAATATTCCTCAACCATATTTGATTTCAGAATATAATAAGTTTATGGGGGGAGTAGATTTGTTAGACTGGAAGTTCCCAAAGTACAGAATCAAAATACGTGGAAAAAATGGTACTTTCCTATATTTACTCAAATATTAGATACAGCATTTATCGATGGAAATGTGGTTTTTTGTTTTGTAAATGGTAAAATGCCACTTCTGGATTTTAGACAAGAATTAACGATGCACTATTTTACGTCTCTTCTACGTCAGATTCCAAAATTGTGGGTAGACCACAGGCGAAGAATGTTAGCTTCCATGTACGGATCAGCAACAGCGAAAATGATTTGACAAGAACTTTCGAAGAAAAGCAAAAAAATGTGGAGTATGCAAGACAAACGTGTATAGAATCCTATTCCCTATAGCTGACTCAGACTAGTGCCTAAATTAATAGTTCTTTTTTCATAAAATTCAAAATTTGTAAAGTTACAGTCGTTTCATTATTGTAATCTCTGTACTATTATAATAAATTTGTGTGCCAAAACCTTTTATTTTTATTTACTGACTAATATGTATTGATATTCTGACTTTGAGGTATCGATACATTTATTAGTACGATACTTTTCATTCGATACTCATGTAGAATGTTTTCCCATATTCCATTCAAAATAATAATATATCACCATAATATGTAATCAATATAGACATACAATAATTTTTTTTAATTTATTTAAGATATTCACTGCATTTCTCATGATTCCCAAATGAGTATCAAAATTTAAACAAAAAAATTTAACATAACTAATATATTTTCGGAGTTCTAATGATTCTAATATCTTTGGTACTAACATTAAAACTTGAGTTTATATATGTTTCAATTTCAAATTCTCCTAAATTTCCAAGGAAGGCATAATATATAGAGAGATGTGCTGATTAAAAGGAAGAATTAGATTTTGCATGAAACGATTCGCTCTTGTAACCGAGGCATCTCCTTCCGCCCGTATAGTAGGAGAAAAGTTTACATTTTCGACGATATATGTCTTTAACACATTTATCCAAAAGTGCACTTCTAGTCTGTGTGACATTAAATCGAAGACGAAGTAGTCCTCCACTTCATTTGGATTGTTCCTCATGAGATGGATTCATATTTTTGTCTTTAATTTATAATCAGAGCTAACTTTATTGACTTAACACTTTGACATTGACTGCCTGTGTATATCTGAGTACACACGGAGCTGTTCTAAACCGCGTGTATTTTTGCTTATACACGCTTTATTTCATACATCAGGCCACGTATTTGACAACCAAGCTCCCTGCATTATTTTGTTAAGGGGCTTATGTACCTCTGACCTGTGTGGACTTGGTGTTGACGAGTTGTCCCACTCGAAATAAAGAAACTAATAGCAGAAAAGCGATAAGGGATACACAATTTAAGGAATACGTGTCCAAACTTACTAGAGGAGATAACTTCACTTGGAAGTCAATAAAGAATTCAAAAAGGCCTAAGATAACAGCCCCACCTATACGCAATCCTAAGACTTGAATACTGGCCAAAATCATATAAAGCTGCACAAATCATATTGATTGGTGAACTAGGCAAAGACCAAATCAACGTGTCATCTTACCGTCCAATAAGCCTGCTACCAAGAATAGCTGAAAACCTACCTTTACAGGAATGGATCCAATTCCACCGACTCACGCAAAAAATAAATAAAGTCCTGGAGAACACAAAATATTGCTCTGTTGTTTTCCTCAATATCGGACAGGCTTTTGACAGAGTGTGGCACAAAGGACTGCTATACGAAATTGAAAGAACTCTTCCCGCAAACTACCACCTACTTCTGAAATCTTACCTAATCAACAGAACCTTCCAAATAAAAGTGAACGAGGAAAAGTCCGAACTTTTAACTTAACTTAACATACTGTATACATCAGATATAACAGAGACACAGTATACAACAACATGAACTTTTGCTGACGACACTTCTAATCAAGAACCACAAATAGCAACAAAAAATGTTCAGCTTCATCCAAGAATGGCTACAAAAAGGAGAGTTTAAGTGAATGAGACCAAATCAACAAATGTAAAATTCGTGCTACGTAAGGATACATGTTCTCCAGTCAAGTAAATAATACAGTCTAAATACGAAGGAATCCACCTGGACAAAAAACTTAACTGGAAACATCACATCATAAAAAAATAAAACTTGATATAAAAACATTAGTTGATAGAGAAAAAATCCAAAGTCTGACTTGAAAACAAATTCCTTATATACAAGTCTGTCATCAAGCCTATATGAACATATGGAATTGAGCTGTGGGGTTGCGCTTCTAAATCTAATATAAATAAGTAGATTCTATGGTATGTATCAAATCACGCGGACCTGCGAGTGCCCACTGTACAGAAAGTTATCCAATAAAGGATCATCAAACATCACAAAACTATAAAAACCCACCAAATTCCACTACTAGACGAATTGTTAAGACCAAGCAACGCGAAAAGACTGAAAGAAGTTGGCGAATAGACCTAGTAGCAGGTATAAGAGGTTACATCACTAGATCATCAAGACATTATAGATGTAAGATTATATAACACTAGCGAGTAAATTAACCCAAAAATATAAATTAATATCCGGATTGTTAATAAAAATTTGTTGTCCGAAAGAATTGCTAGCCAAAAACAGGGTTGGATAACTGTACTATTTTCAAAATATACATAATAACCATCGATCCAAATTTTATATCAAATAATTTTATGTGAAATTTCATGTTTTATGATGTGGAACACGATAGAAAGAAATTTAATTTTTTAACAGAAAAGAACGCTTCAGTAACAAAACAATTTGGATACTTTTTGTATATTCGTCATATTCTATTCAGATGTTGTATTTGGAGTGAGTGAATGTTTTACTAGTAAATGTATTTTTCCAATAATCCAATTTGTGTTTTCGATACGAGTATTCTTGGTAGTCGAGAGCCGTCTCTGAGAAATATGTGTAATAACTCTTGAAAATTGAGGAGAGGTGAGAAAGAACGTGAATTAAAGATAATCACAAATAGGATACGAAATTGAGAGAAGATGAGATGTATGATATGGTTCGATAGATTTCATATCAGAAATTCAGATTTGCAAAAATAATTTGAATTGGAAATAAGGCAATACTAACGGTGTGTACTTAACTCAACGAAGCCTATTCAGATAAAATTATTGGCATTTATTTGAGGGAAAAAGAGCCTATTTAGCATACAAGAAAGTAGATTAATCAAAAGTGATGTGATGGAGAAATGGGATGAATAATAATTGCAATCCAAAAATGTCTTCAGGTAGATTTCAAATTGAGTTAAGTTTTTTCTAATTAAGACATATTAACATATTCAGTATAATGGAATAAGGTTGAATGAAGCAAGCATACCTCTCACGTGAAAACAAAATCTTTCATACAAATTACAAAACATATCCAACCATATAACCAAGTTATCGTCTTCAGAGACTGAAGGTAAACTCAGTTTACACAGTGTAATTGTGAGTGTTGGTGTAGTGGTGGTGTAAAAATTGTATTCAGTAACCTTTTACTCGATATACTCAAAAGTTTTGAAAAATTTCATTACACACAGTTATGAAAAAGTGATGCAAAAAATTCATACAACGTTCATTTTTCAAGAAAATGCAGAAACACAAACAATAAATTAAAAACAATAAAACTTGATTTCGAATTATATAATTAGAACTTGAAGATACCTCATCTAGTTCTAAAAATTTTTTCAATTCTTTTACTAAAACAACTTTTTGTCAGTGTTAGTTTTATAATTATTATCATACCAATTGTAAAAGATGTCCAAAAATTAATACAAGATTTAGATTAAATGGTTTTTATTATTTTAATTGTAATTTCTTCATTGAATCATAAAGTACATGGAATAAGTTTCCATAAATGTGGCCGAAGTTCGTTGATGTAACATTGAATCTACGCGTGGTTGTGGGCTTCTGATGATTTTAAATAACCTCATAAAAAGACCACCCTCTTTTTCAAAAAAAATTATGGTCCAATTATCCCTCCAGACCAAATTGCTCATCAAACAGTGACACGTTGTGGATGCATTTGTTTTTTGACTACCACATGACGGTTCTCAGAGCCCCAAAAGCTGAATTTTGGCGATTAATAAACCCATCAAGATATAAATATGCTTCGTCGCTTAAGATGATTATGCTTGGAAAATCAGAATTTATTTCTTGATGGTCAATAATCCATTCAACAAACTCTCTTCGCTGTGCATGATCATTAGGCTTCAATTGTTGTGGTAATTGAATTTTGTAAGCATGGATGCAGATTTTTAGTCTAGAGGGCTTCTTGATATTTGCAATTCTTGTCCAGGACGCCAAACTGATGTTCATTGATTGTCACCAACACTCTCATACACTGCTTCGATATTGATATTTGAACGACATGTTGTTGGACGACCAGTGTGTTCGGCACCTCCAATGGTAGGTTACGATGAGAGACTTGGAAGTCATGAAGTAGCATTTACTTCATTCCACTAAATACATTTTAAATGGCCTCCAATTGCTAGAAGCACGGTGAGAAGAATTTTTGCAAAATTATATAAAACGGGAAACTTCTATTATTACCAACTTCTGACGTCTTACATACCATCCATACCCACTACGACCTCGATCCTATCCTTATGTTCTAATTTTTTGTGCACTTTTAAAATTTTGGATTCCAAAAAGTTTTCTTCTATAATATACTCGTATTATTCACTTAAAGTTTATGAAGTTTGGTTTTTGAAAAAATTCTTTTACGATATCTATATTATTTTTCAATTTTAGTCTTATAATTATATTGGTAAAGTATCGTAATCAATATTAATAATTTTTAGTACATTAAGATCTTCTTCCCACAAAATTTCAATTTGTAGCATTCTTAATTTATATCAGAATAATTAGTTCCACATCAGAAAATTAATTATAATAACTTATATAAAAAGTAATACTGGCAATGGTATAACCGAAATTTGTATTTCAATTGTTAATATTGTTAGCACCATCTTTTGCAATCTATTTAGTGAATATAGGTAATTATTATTAGCGCATTGTATTGGTGAAATCATGAAAAAATGTCTCCATATGAAATATTAACTTAGATAATTAGAACTAATTAGTCGATTACTTCGATAATTTTTCAAATGATTAATGTATTATCATCGGAAGTAAGTGAACACGTCAAATTAACGTAAAACGGGAAGTTAGTTAAATATTGATAATAAAATTTGTATTATGCAAACAGACAAAAAGAGTAAGTTGAATAAAGTGTGGTGAAGGTTCACTGATATCTAAAAGATATTTTGTACACCCTTTTCCATTCAGTTTCAGAAGACTGTCTCTAAAACCAGTAGACCTTCCATTCCTAATCCATAGATACATTTCATAACATACGCTCACTGCTTCCTGAGTTTCTTCACTGTTTAGCATGCATCAAGTAAGTATACAGGTATTTCCTTTTCAACCTACTGAATCTGTCGTTGTTTTAGTTTCCTCAAGTATCCATTCAGGCAGCAAAGTTCCTACTTCCCGTATTTTTTCAATAGTGTCCTCGATTATCTTAGTCCTACACAGTAAGTGATTACAAGTGATTTAACTGATGTAAAAGTGAATCTGAGGAAGAGAGATAATTTGGGCGTTATTCGATATTACAAATAGATGAAAATATGTAAACAGTGGACAAACTCTCATTCAAACAGATAATTATAATCTAGCATGGTATGTGCTGAGGATTTCAACACTTGATTTTCATATGGGACGCCAACCGAATGATCATCTTCATGGAGAATCGTATTTATTGAAAATGTTTTTATGTGATATAAAAGCTAGCTCTCTGATTCGTAACCTAAGACAGAATAGAGAGTTCTTGATACTAAACCAATCATCCACCTCGTCCACACTATACCTATTAATCAAAGTCGAATTTCAAGAACGTAGTTTTTAATTTTTCAAATTATGAGAAATTAGTACCATTATTTGTTTCGATTGTGAATTTCTCTTTAAAGGGAAAGGGAAAGTAACTGTATGCAATTAAAAAGTTCTATAAGATGGACCAATGTCTTCCTTCTTCATCGGCTATACCACAAGTCGTTTTTATTTGGCGATATTTTGAACGTAGGAGCATTTCTATCTATCCATACTCATTCTATTCACCAGATTCAACACTTTTAGCCCAAAAGTAAACATGTACATGTATGAGAATGTGTTGATACCATTCCTAACATTTCGAAAACAAGTCTGAGATATTTTATTGGCTGAATCAATCAAAGTTGCAAGCCAATCTAAACTATTTGAAATCAAAATTTTTATCAAATTATTACCGATAAGATAGCAGTACTTCGAAGTAGCATACCTCTAATATAACTGAAAATACTGTATTTGCATTTTTAACCTAGACTTATTCAAAATTCTTATAATGAAACAATTTTCGTGTCCAGATTGGAATTCTGCAGGAAAAATTAATTCAAAAATGACGTCAAAAACATCAATTGCGGGGGGCAAAGCTAAAAATTATATCACCAAGTTTGCCAGCAAACATTGTTTTAATCTACAATTTATTCTTTTTATTTTAGAATTGGTTCAAATATTCAAGAGAAAAAGTAGAAATACTTACAGTGCACTTAAGCAAGCAATTTTTCAAGATAGAAATGAAAAGAATCTCCCTGCCGTCGCTAAGAAGTATGGAACGGTGGATTCACAAACGCTAAGTGGGGGGATTTTTTTGTTGAAGGATGTTTACACAAGCATTTCCTTCCACTTGGCAGAATTTTCCACGTCAATAAGACCGGAATGTTGAGGGTAAAACAACTTGGAAGAATCACATCGGCTGAGAGGAAAAATATTATCTTTCAGAAACCAATAATCTCAGAGTTCAAAATCAACCCAGTTTATTATGAGCTCCTTCCGGGTACTAATTCTCATCCTATTCTTCTTCTATTCGATGGGCTATAAATATATGCCGCGAGAAATCGAATTGTGTTAACAATCCCATCTCACACCAGAAATAGATTACAACCGCTAGATGTAGTCGTACCTATTTGGACCATTTACTATATATATTTCCAAAGAAATGGACAAATATATGAAGGTTCAGCTAGCTGGAAGAAAAACGGGCTATATACCTGAATCAATCATAGAAGAAGCTTATTAGAAGTCTACTATGAGTCCTTCTACTCAAGCGTAGATGAGAATTGTCTTACCCAGTTACAGGAAAGAATAATTATTTTGAAAAGAGCAATAGAGCTGAGATACAAAAAAAAACCAACTCTATCGTAGCAGATCTTGAATAAGCTGGACCTAGATATTTCAATGAAAAACTACCTTCGATATCACCTATAAATAGCAGCTAGTGGAGAGCAGCAAATAAAAAAGGCAGTGGTAAATGACAAATAAATGGCAACGGTTCTAAACCAAAAAAGCCACAATTGTAAATAATGATGAAGAAACTTTTTTACAATAGATGTTATACTGGATACATTTCAATGTATGTCTATAATAGACAAAGATTGCGGACGAAGATTATATTAATGATACAGAATTTTTTATTTTCCTTTCCTATTGAAGAGAAATCAGTTTGAGGAACATATATTTGATATTCTTTGATTAAAATCAGTGTGAGAAATATTTTAGTCTTCTTTAGTAAGATATGTCTACAAAAAACACTATATTTTTATGTTAAATGTGGACTTGGAAATACCCTTTTAGTATATTATTACTTAAAATGTAGTCGACGAACTTGTCGGCTTTTCTCATACCAATTCAAAATTATTCATTTTTCTGTTTTATGATCTCCAACTCACATATTTTTGAAAATTGTTGTTGAAGTTGACAATATTATTATAATTAATAAGCGATGAACGTGATGATATTCCTCCTCTCTAAACAATAAAGGAAGTGAGACCAAAATTCAAAACATGTTTAGTGCTTTCATAAACTAAATAAACCCAAGATTTCATGAATAAATTACATGTTCCCTTCAATCTGTTCGACGAATATGAATACTTTAAGTTGACATCATCCTGCGACTAATCTACTTTTTCCAGAAACAAGCCTAATCCCAGAGCTTACAAGAAGGTTCATTATTGGTTGTTTTTGCTTCAATAGAATAAAAAAACTATGGAATATGATATGAAATAGAAAGTTTCAGTTTTGTAATAGTGATTTCAATGTGTTGAACTGGAAGTTTTATCCCAAAACTGAATGGTTCAAAGGACTTTTTACTAATAAAGATTCAATTTTGACAGCGTTATGTTCAAATTTTAAATATTACAAGAAACAGCATTAATATAAATAAATTTCTAATGTATAAAAATTGGAAAACAATATTGGAGAACTGATAGTATAAGCAGTGAAAAAAATTATCCATAGTTCAAGCAGGTAATGGCTAAGAGAAGCCTTCTACGTTTTACATAGATTTTCCATGAAAATATTCGAAGAATAGTGCTGTTGAATTAATGTAATTTTAAAGAAATTATAACCATACACGTAAAGATTGATCAATGTAGTTCTATAATTCATAATACAAAGAAATTTTAAACACAAATGCAAAACAATTCAGACAATACCAATGATATTTCAATGTTTTACAATTTTTGAAAAACCTAGAAAAAAGTGTAGGAACAAAAACATTTCCCAATGTGTCTTTATTTGGGCACTACCTTGAGACCATATATATATATATATTGCCTTCAATATTCCCCTATACGCCTCTGCTCTGAGAAGGTAATTTTTGGGGACACCTTGTATATCTTCCAATATACAGGAACACAGTCTTTTCGGAAAAAACTCTTATTAGAAATACAATTGAACTTTATTTTCATCACGCTAATTTCGTAAAGTTTCTTTGAAACGTGTATACTGAGAGACGCTACAAAGAAATCTTTTATGATACTTGCTTGGCGGTAGCCACGCATATATTTTACGTGAACAGTTTGCATTCGGAGATCTTCACAAGATTTTGTATCTTTTATATCTAAATAGCACCACCCTCGAGAATATTAACTATTTCCTTTGTTGGCGTAGGTTGATTCTACAATAATTCGTTTGTTGGCGTCCTATGTCGTGCGCAAGCGCTTTTAAGTTGTTGGTTTTTTCACGGAATGTCACTGCTGTAGAAAGTTGTCACAATTTCCTCGCCCGAGCTACTTAGCTCACAACTTCTTCTGACTATCATGAAGCGAACCGAACAATACTCAAATATTTATGTATTGAACTAATTGCAGTCAAGCGGAAACTGTCTCATTATGCAAACTAAATGGTTCGAGCGACCGAATCATATTACTGTTACGAAAAATCTCGCAAAATGGGTACTTAGGCCGCCCTTCTCTAGCTACAACGGAAATTTAAAATTTGGCTAATTCGTGGGGTGCCTTTGATTTGTTTTTTATAAATGGCGGATGCGCCTTTGATGATTTTTCTATTTTAGACGGTTTATTATAATATTTAGTTTAAATAATTTCTAGAAAAGTCTATTTATCTATTTCTTGTGTTTCTTTTTATTCTAGAACTTTGTAGAATTCTATAAGTGGTATATAAATAAGTTTATGTAGTGCAGTAAGTTAGTTTTAAACAAATAGTCTTTACGAAGAGAACGAATTAGTAAAAGTAATAGCAGAAATTGTTTAAGTGATATTTATAAATAAATTATTATAAGTTAAATGTGTTGTACAGTGTGTAAATAAATTAAGAACCTAAGAGACAGTGTTTATTAATTCACCCCACAAATATAAAGAGTGTAAATAAATACGAAAAATGTTACATTCAAATTATTGCACCGACTTGATTTTCTTAGTTTCAACAGAAATTTGTATTCTATTATCTGTAATAATACTAATAATACTTTGCTGCTACGTGACAACTTTTTATTATCATGTTTCATTATCATGACCAGACAAACGAGCAGTACCGAAATGCCAACTACAAAGATATGATTTGGAAAAAAGTTGCACAAGGAATTAAATGTCAAAGGTACTCTACAGATTAAACTTAAAGCCTTACTCTGCGATTTCTTCTGTTCTCCATGAAATGTTTCTGGTTTTCTTCATTTTCCTCTCCTAAACAAAGTTGGAGCATGCCTGAATAGTAGTTGCCACAATTTTTGACCATTTTGCGCACAAAACCTTCCGCCATTTTAATTGGATCAAGATGGTCTAGAGTGGCGAAGGTATCGAGCTGGAGATATGTGCTCAACCCTTCTGATCTTGCACCGATCCGTTCTAAAGTGTAAAATCGGACCTGAGTCGGATAGGAGTGGTGTATGACAAGTGTGTGCTGGCCTTAACGCTGAACAACAATCGGTAGCCAATATATGACGCCAACAAGTGACTTATTTTATAGTCAACCTTAGTTAGAACTTATGCTACTAGTCTTGTTATAATCTAATTTTGGTAAAAGTCATAATGTGATATTATTTATTGTGCTAAAATATAGTTATCAAAATAAATAAGTTTTATTTTTTTAGTTTGCTAAAATTAGTAATGTGAAATTTTAACTATTAGAATAAGATTTAGGTGATAAATAACATAAATTTATCAATGCGGTTGGCCTATCTATACCCACGAAGTGGAAATCCAAACTCGGGGATCGCTTTTATGCGATATTAAACTAGCTCGAAGTTGATTGATAATTTTTCACTACAGAAATGGAAAGTTAACTTATAAGGGTCCATTAACTTGACTACTATTAATTTATAATTAGGAATCTCACTGGAAATACGAGAAGTATAGTTTTGATTTATAGGAGTAGAAATTAATTAACTTCATTATCTGTTCTACCAGTTCAGTAATAAACATCACGGGATAATGGATGTAAATAATAACTTATTTTATATTGAATTATTGACTTTGAAACTCGAATTCATGAATACTGGTAATTTACAAACAGATGAGTAGAATTTTATTGAAAGTTCATGCCATTGATTTAAAAGTGAGTTTTTCAAAAGTAGGATTGTTTACGTTTGTAGTAGTGAATATAATCATTATCGTTTTTGGTTGAAAATCTACTATCTATTATATCCAATAATATATGATATTTCTTTGAAAAGTATCACTTCTATGAGGTAGGTAGGTTTATTAGAAAAGATGTTTTTGAATCCTTCTTCCTTCAACCATTCCCTAGTTTACGATGATCAGACTGATTCTTTTTAGAATAATGAATATTGTCAAATAATATGTTTCACGCAAGCATATTTTTTTGAAAGAATATTTGGTTACAAGCTGACAAATATGGTATCATTTCAACTGCAAATTATAATTTGAAGCGTCTCCATTCAGTTAACATAATATGAAAATATTTCAACAGTTTGGTTATCTCAATTACTTAGATTAAATGTAGAATATATCTTATAGCAGATTATTTTTGAAATGTCTATCTAAATGCCCTCCTTACCTAAATATTGTAGAGAAAAACAAAATTTTTCAAAATATCTTAAGGGTCTTAACTGCTTTAACTAATCTAGAGCTTGTGGAGGATGGTGCACACTGAACAGTTTCCTCCCTTAAAAATTCTAGAGCAAAACTAATATTTTTAAAAAACCTATCTGAAAGATCTTTATCAAATAAGCAATACATTCATATTCAAGTCGTTGCTTGCTGGTATGTTTGTAGGATATCGATGTAAACAATTTTATTTGAGTCAGAGCTTGTGGAAGATATTGCAAACTAAACAGTCTCCTACTCTAAAGCCGTACTACGAAAATTCTCATCTTGGTTTCATTGACAAGAAGAATGGTCATATTTCCCACTCGAGAATTCAAGGTAGCTTGGTATTTTTAGTCTCTTATTGGATATTTTTTCGAATCATTTGATTAAGCTTCTAGTGAGATTGTATTCATCATGTTCCTTGAGTACAGTATTTAATTTTTAGGGACTGTTTCTAAAGTTGTACTTATAATGTTAGCTACTCACATTTGATTCACTTCGTCAAGTTAGGTTTACAAAAAAGAAACCACAATATTAATTATTGTTTGCTGTTTGTTAACATTTTACTATAAAGTGAGGTGTATAATTTGTGACAGCAGACATTCTGAAAGATTTGGTTAGGCAGACCATCCTATTCTTTGTGAAAGAGTTCTTGGGTATGAACTACTATATTATCCATACATAAGGTATAGTCAACACAATTGGCACAAGTATGATAAGCCACCACACAACAATCATCATGAAATTCTATACATATACTATTGATATTACGAGGAATCGATTTATCATATCCATTTACTTTAGGAGGTATCGGAAGTGGCCTTTATCTCAGGAAGGCTTACATATATCGAGCCATGTATAACTTTGTTCGATAGATCTCATCAAGATCTATCTGTGTGTGAAAAGTCATGATGATTGACGAATGCGCAGAAAAGTTTCTGTGGAAAAAGTATGAAAATGCATTCTTTTCACGAAAAATTAATCAATAGTCTATGTATAATTTCATGATGGTTGTCGTGGGGTGGCATATCATACTCTTACCAAAAAATTTTATACATACTTCAAGAGGAAAATGCATATTAAACTATCAACAGGAGGTAACGCATCATTTTGGTATGCAAATAGCTATTTTACCGATAAACGTGTTAAATAATATAATTAATTAATATAGTTAATTAATGTACTTCGACACATTGCAGATGAAGCGGAGACACGGTAGATAATAAATTATTGTCGATCTGGTTATGAAATTAATACAGAATTTGTGATAAATCACAGAAAAAAATGCTTACACATAAATACGTTCAATTACTACGTATGTTATCATCGATTAAGACATTTTCTCTCAAATTTATTCATGAATCTTTAGAGGCAATGGAATGACTTTTACAAAATTCACAAAACCAATTGGGTCATTTCCTAGCTATTAGGTTCCAATTCTGTTGAAATTCACTATTAAAAATAAATCTTAGTTGAAAAAACTAAAAAACACGCTTTGGCAACAATCAAACTAAAAAGTGAGAAATAAATAGCAATTTAAATCCAACTTTGCGTTTTGTAACCAATAGATCTTAGTCTGATTTCCAGTTTGGGAACTGTCCGAATGATAGGATTTCCCTTTCCATTTTTGGCTTTATTTTTCCATTGCCTTAATAAGCTCGAAATAGCAGTTTTTAAACTGTATATTATTGTTTACTATTTATTTCAATTTTCTATTTCAATCCCGCCTTTAATATGTACAGATAAGTTATACAGATGGTTGCATCTCGATTTTTTTAGTTCTGGGACTCCGCGCTTGCGTATAACATCCACTAGTCCCATTTTTTTTACTCTCATGCAAAAGATATAGATATCAAATAATTTAATTGAATTATTGCATTTTAGTCAGTCTTTGAAAAGTGTGTAAAGTTTAAACTAAATGTGATCGTTCAAAGTTCGACAAAATAGCGGTCAAAAAGTCAGTTACAAACATAAAAGTCCAACTATTAAAAGCGTGTTAATAACATTCAATCATTACTTTTCATATTTTAGGAGTCTCTAAAAAAAAGTTATATAATGTAGAGTGCGCGTTATTGAAGTGAATTACCAAACAAAAATGACTGAGAGGAAAACCAAAAACAAAACGAAGTGACATAATGTAGCAAATAAACCGTATATCTTCTCATTTTTCGCAAATAAACTTGTTTCTTATAGATTTCGAAGTGCTGATTAAAAGAAAACAATAAAAAAATTCCATCACGTGAGATTTGTAGAAATCTTCAAACATGCTGTCCTGGTACAAATATAATATGAAAAGAATTATTATTATCCATGGTTAATTTAATTTGTAGTAGTTGATAAGTAAATAATTTTGTCGCATCAGTCATCTCCCTGGCCTTGAAAGGCTCAGTTTATATCGGGACTAGTCGTATTGTGAGCATTTTACCAGAACAGTCGATGGGTTGATACTCGAACGTGACAAAATTATTTTTTTTTATTAATGAGAAATTCATTTCAACACTGGTTGATTCATACCAACATTCCTATTATATTTGTTAAGAAAATGTCAAGAAGAGACAACGAAGAAATAAGGCGTCTATTGTGCTTACTTTGGTACTTTTATTACGCATCAGAATAATCCAATCAAAAATTCTGCTAGAGCTGCTTAAAAAAATTGCGCTAGTGGCTTAAGAGAAAAAACTTGGATGGATGGAATCACTGAATCACTATAATGACTATTACTTTTGCAGTACTTTTGCAGAATAAAAGAATTCAATTGAAAAAAGAAGAAAGAAATTCACTATCCTCAGTTTAGCCTGCAATTAACCCCATACCTCAAGATCCTTCAGTTGCCGTATTTGTACCTCCTAGAGATGATCTGGAACTGATACTACTGATACATTATCTAAATAAATAAAATATGAAGATTTCTTTATCGATAATTTCGAGCCACGACTATTTACACAACAATTTGGTGTGTGAATTAGATCTTTGTGAAATTGTGGCACAACTTTGAATATACACTGAAATAACAACATTTATTATCTATCTTTTCCATTGTATAGATATGAAGAAATAGCTTTTGTTCAATTTTCTTTTCTCAAGATATCGATTTAGTATATTACAAAGATATAAACAAGATAATGAAAATTGTTTGTTCCATTGACTAGTCGAAAAGAAACCTGAAAGCGGTACTTTTACACAATGGAAATAAAATGCTTCTGTAGGTCATTCTGTAAATCTAGTAGAGAGTTACGAAAATTCAGCTCTGGTTCTTGAAAAGATCTGATACCAAAATCACAGATGGGTTGTAAGAATATATGGTCTATATAAGCAAGTATTTCTTAAATCTATGTGATATATTGCCCTTACTCACATAAGCCAAACTTAAAGAATAGAATTTATTGGTCCAAACATTTTTATCTGACGAAATTATCTTTAAGAGAAGGAAGCATGAGTTTACTTTAAAAAAAGTTTTTCAAAATTTTCTGGGCAAATGAGAAAATTTCGGTCTACGTTCATTTCATAGAAAAAATGATACAAAAATGATAGAAAATTTCAGGAAATTGGGATTCAGAGAATTTTATCGGAAAATTTCGGAGATTTCAGTGAAAAAAGTGGAGAGATCTAGAGGCTATTGTAAAACATTATAAAGGAAGATGAAATAATTGAAGGATATTACTGGATGTTCGAGATTGGAGAATTGAACGACAGCTTCGATAAAGAGCGAACAAGTATTACACAGATTTTTTTTGGATCTGTGTTATATTATGTCTCAACAAATGAAGCGCTTTAAAAAATCCAATATCGTATCAAATTCAGCGCTCCAAAATTACTTGAAACCTTAGAAACAATTTTAAAAAAGTCAAATTTGCATACTTATGTCATTATTTTTTATTAAATTGAAAAAACCGCTTCAATGGTTCATGTTTGGTATAAAAGTTTTAATCCGGTTCATACAGTCAATTTGGTATCAACTTTATATATTGTTATGCGAAAAAATAATACGAAATTTGTTTACTTACATCATGTCGCGCGATTTTCATAGTTTCCAAAGTTTTCGCAAAAATTGACGAGTCCATCCTCAATACATGAAAGCCGGAATTCCCGCGCAAAAACTTGGAAACTTCATAATGACGACACAGTCAGTATTACCGTTAAACCAAAGCATACATGATTGGCCAGAAAGAGCGGTTGGAGCGGTGTCGGACAACAAGTGAATAACGACGCGGTGCTATTCCACAGTTACAGAAACGACGCTTATAGCGGCGTCGCGAGAAGAACATGGGAATATGCATGCGCAATGTATGTCTTTTCAGCATATTTTCAAATTTTATGAGTGGAAGTTGATTATTAATTTTAATTATAGAATATAGAGGAGGTTCTAAATATTATCATATAAAAAGTGGACATGAATTGTGTATGGTATAAACTATAACAAATACGAGGGCAGTTTAGACGAAAAGTGGCTTATCAATGTAAAAGTTACTTCACTATTGAAAAAAATATTGTATATAACATACAACATAATATCATTGGTCAAATGCCTATTTTTTTGTCTGAAATCACCTTCCAATCATAGATTTTTTAGGTTAGGGATGAGAAAGAAGTTAGAAAAAACCAGATCATGTGGATATGGTAAATGAGGCAATAATTCGTAGCACAGCTCGTATAATTCTTCTATGACAACAGCGAATAAACAGCCAGACGTGATGAATCAAAATAAATTATTTTCCTTATCATAATATTCACTTGGATTACGTTTGAAAATGATATAGTTTTTAAAGAGAACGGGTTTTTGATAAGAATTACCAATCATGGCACCCATCTTGAGATAGATTTTTTCTATGTATACTTTCATGCAGAATATTGTATACCTTGAATAACTTGATAATTGGCCTGTTACGTTTTTTCCTCAAATACTTGGTTTATTCCATTAAAGAATGATTGTAACATAGCGTTTACTTCTGTTTTTTAGCCTCTTTCAGGAAGTAATTAATTTGTTGTCAACCTCTCACCCCAATCAAAAAATAAGAAAATATCAGTCTCGAGCTCAAAATATCCTTTTTCCAATTTCCAATCTCTACTACTTTCTATTCATTCGAGGCACGATTAATATAATAGATTTCGGTCTAGCTCTTAGCTTTTCTATGTGTTAGAGCATAATATACTTTTATCCAGATCTGTTATACATACTTGTTTTTATATTATTTTCTTCACTTTGCTTCGTTGTTTTTCGTTTGTTATTGAATCCCAAGTTTGTTACTTTATTTTACTTAAAAATCTATTTTTCTACGAAATTTAAATTTCTTTTAACTATGAAAATAATTTCACAATAGAAAATAATAGTATACTAGGAAGTTGTTTCATATTTAACGGTTGGAAATGGTGTCAGTTTCTGCAGTCAATTAAAATATTCTCGAGTTACTGAATTTATAGTAAATCAATTATATTAAATATATTTATGGAAGAGAAATAATTAACCAAAACAATGATCAGTTCATGATCATCAAGTGAATATCTCGGGCGAAACGGAGCGCGGCATCGTTATTGGTTCATATCAGAGGCACCATAATATACCACAAATAAAAAGCCGCGTGGGAGGAGCCTGTGCTGCATAGTATTATCGTACTGCAGTGAGATTGTTTATTTTTGTCCGTTCTGTAACTTTCTTAAGCATATCTGACACGGATATGGCTGATGGAATTGTTATACTCCGCCAAAGAAAGGAGATAAAAAACTTCATTTTAAAGCTAGCAACATCAAATGATTGTGATTATTTATAAAAATAAAATACAAGAAAATTATGACAAGACTGTTGAAGACGTTATTCTCAGAACGGCATCTATCTTCTTCAAGATTGAAAAAGCGGAATGTAAACAGTCTCATTTATGTGCAAGTTGAGTCTCTCATAAATGTTGACAACAGAGGAATGCTCAATCTCATCTGATTGGGAATAAGAAAGAGCTAATCATTCATAGGCCGACCCAAGGAAACCTTAGAAAACACTATCGAAGTTTGAAGAGAATTGTGTTGTCGTATTAGAAAATGCTTCGTATCGCACGAAGAAACTTCAACAAAAATTTCAACAACAAAACTATCGATTTTGATGAAACGATTAAGGCAAAGCTTTTTGAGCTTGAAAATAAGAATACTTAAACATTATTGATGAAATGGCCAAAAAACAAACTAAGATACTTAGTGAACTCAATCCCATTGAGTTGATATGGGCAGATGTGAAATACGTTGCAGCAGAAAATAAAATTAATTAAATTAAATTTTCGGAGGTTAAAAATATTTTTCACGAAGCTGTTCAGAGAATTACACCTGATAAGTGGAACGATTGTATTCAACGTGTCCAGGAAAAGGTTGAAACAAAAATGTGGAATATAGTCATTGTCATTGATTTGCAAGTTGTAATTATTATAAACGTTAACGACAGTGGAAGCTCAATGCCATGGGGAATTAGAAAGTGTGTTTGTTGAGGTTGAGTAAGATTTCATTTTATTATTTCAATACACATATTTTTAAATTTTTAAATGAATGTGTTCCATATTTTGGCTTTTCACTATGTACATATTTCAAACTTCACGTTTACATTGTATATTTTTGTAATAATAATTGTGCATGATAATTCATAATTTATATTATTAAACTGCTGTATGAGACGGCAAATTATTTCTCAAGTGCGGTCCTGTTACATGCTCGGCTTTGCTGTTTTCAACTCTGATCACGTGCACTATGCGTGAATATGTTTTGATTACTATTTTTCTTCGTTAAATAAAGTATAGTAAGTAACAATCAATATTTTACCATAAGTTTCGTTTAAACGCAAAAGTCAGCGAAGTTAGTTGGTTTAAATATTAATCAACGAGAAGAGGTAAAAATATCAGTGTAGATTAGTGAAAATAAAATTTTTGTGATACAGAATTATCAATGTAAAAGCATATTTATTTCATGTGTATTTGTTAAAAGAAAAAAAATGATATTCCATGTTGCAATAATAGAAATTAGAAAGATAAAGTAAATTCAAACTTTGAATTCACTCGTCTAAAAAATGATATTAAACGGACATGAGAAAAGTTTGTGTGCTATATTAAAGTCTTTTCAATCTATTTCAAACAGGGGCTAGTTATTTATATTGTTTTGTTTTAGAACTAATTTTTAGGAAAGTCTTTTCATTTATTTGTTTTCTTTGTTGATTTTCTAGAACTTTTGAAAGCTTTTGGGTGTATAAACGAGTTTGTTTAGCAGAGATAGTTTAGATTAAAATAAATAGTCATCGTGAACGGAACGGTGAATTGAAATAAATTATAAAACTCAATTAAGTATTAGTGAATGACTAATTATTGTAAGTTAAGTCTAATGTTAGTGTTTAAATAAATTAAATAAGTAAGAGACAGTGCTTATGGATTCACCCCACCGATAGAAATTATATAAATAAATAAGAAAAATGTTACAATATCATCACAAATATACTAAATTTGACTTTTAAGTACCTCTGATAGGCATTGCAAATATAGAGGACGTTTAAAATCTAGACTCATGTTTTATTGAACTTTTCGAATTAAGTGGAAGGTCGACAACAAATATTTTTTTAATTTTAATCCGTCCCATGTAAGTTATCCGCTTTTAAAAGTAATAATATATAGACGGATGATGCTGAACGTCAGATTTCTTAATTAAACAATGGCACATCAAGCAAAATTATCCTGCCAAGTCCCTATAGGTTTCGTTATATTTTCAGAAGCGATCAATTAGGTGTTTGCTGCTATTGTCGTGGGCGGTTGTTTTCTTCGTATCATCTATCCATTGAACAATGACTGAAATTCTTGTTTGATGTTTGATTGTTGCTAAGGAGTTGAAATTTGAGAAATAGGGAGGGTTTATTGACGTATATTATGGTTATATATAAACTAGTGAAATTTCAAAAGTGAATATTAGTCGAGCAGAAGAGAAAACGGACTTTATACAATTTGAAAATACTATAGATTTATAAGAGACAAGACCTGTTGTGGCATTTGTCTTATGAAGAGAAATAAAGAAAACTGTAGAATATCCAAAAAAATACTCAGAAAGATTATTAGGGCAAGACAAAATGAATAAATAAGGAACTGAGAGAGATAATTGAAGGATAAGACATCTATAATATCCCAGAGGCTTAAATTATATGAACACGAAGAGAAACGGTAGCTGGAGTCTGTAATGAGAGAAGTAAAAAAAAACCAATAAGGTGTGAAGATCAAGTAAAAGAAGAAGCAGCCAAATAAACTGACCTAACGCAATGACATTCATTTCACATTTCTAAGTATTGTCTTACATGTATCCACATTTGAAATTAGATGCTGACCGCAATATTTATTTGAAACGTTATTCAAACTGATTAAGTAACGCTGCTTATTATTTATTGGTATGCATTTATTAATTATATTATTAATTCAACCGTCTTATACAGAGTGAGTTTTATGTATGGAACGCCTCAATTATCTCGGTAGCTTGTACGATTTTTATAAATTTTTGTGCGCAAAAGTTTTGTGATACGGCGGTATTATGGTGGTATCTACATTGTTGTCAGATCTTTCCTTTTTCGGAAAAATAATGAACTTTGTTATTTTGAGTAGATCACCCTATATATTTTGTGTTTTAGGAAAAATGCAAATAAAATCATAAGAGATGAATAAATCATTGTTGCACCGAGTTTATAAACTATTAGTTAGGGTATTCTTGCAGAATTTATCAAGAGAATTGTCAAATATTTGAGTATCGACAATGTCAAGACAAAATGAAGCAAGCGGAAATTTACTGTGCGAGATTAACATAATAAAGCATCTAGTAAGAGCTTACTCTTCCGTTAAGAACAATAAAAGACAAATGATGTCGACCTATTAAAATGATAAATGAATACAAAGTAGAATGTAAAAAATGTAAATTTGATTTGAAAGCGTAATGAAAATGCCACAATTAAAAAGTATGATTACCTCTTGCAGATTGATTTGATGTGTTTCATGTACGCCCCAAATTACAATAAATTTGCATCAAATCTTAAATTATTACGCGTTCTGAAATAGGTATCATTAATAATGGAAAAATTCCACGTGACAAGGTTGAAACCACTTACTACTTCAATAAACTTGAATCAGAACGCAATTGTGTAGTTAATAACATATTTCAGCTACAATTGATTGTTTGTACTATTCATTGTTGTGAAAATATCTAGCTTCATTTTTTAAAAGATATATTGTATAATAGAAGCAAACACAAAGAAAACAGATTAAGTACTTAAAGAAAATAAAATAAATGTACTATACACTTTGGTGTAAAAAATTCTATCCATAACATATTTCCAATTATTATTAGATTTAAAACTTGTTTTATGATTTATATAAATCGTAAAAGTATAATTGTGTAAGGTTTCGCCAACTCTTGCGGAAATTGCCTGTTGCGTCGACTGATTCTGACTGACTCCTTTCAATTATGAAGCAATCGAGTTTTCACTCATTTTTTTCTAAATTCAACTTACATGAATAATTCAATCAAAGGAGGAAGACAGCTTCATAAATGTTGATATTTTTAATAAAATAAACTTCAAACGTGAAATCTGTGTTTTTACATTATCGAATAGGATAGATATTAATCTAATCTATAACTTATCATAAATCTCCTTTGAAATATGTATTACCTAACGTAAGCTCTGTACAAACAGCAGAAACATATGCTATCCTACCAGCTTTGGCCACAATTTAATGATCAAACCTACAAAAAACTGTAATTATAACAAACTCCTTGAATACCTTCAGTTCTTAAAAAAAAATCTTTACAAACAACACTCTCAAACTACAAATCAAGATTCAATTGCATTTACTTTAAAACAACAACTTAGATATTAGATTTTTGTTGTTTCCCTATCATCAAGGAATATAAGGAAATGAAGATGCTGACAAACTCGCAAGAGACGCTACGGTATGCAGTGATATACTACATATAATAAATAGTGCGGTTTATAGTGACGTGAAAGCATATAGTCCGGTCAATTTAGACATAAAAATATTGGTCAAATAACAAAAATTCCCAGAAAACCAAATATTGGTGGAGAGCTGGGGTTTACTATTACAAATAAAGTTTTAAGAATTCCTATCAATCCTATGTGTGTTACAGAAGTTATTCAGTGTCAAAGGTCAAAAGGTTTTTTTGGATTTTTCTCAAATCGGAAACTTTTATCAAAAAAATCAAAAAAAAAAACCTCAAGCTAAAGTTGTAGATCTTAAAATTCTCAACAAAATAGTCCCTATCGTTTTTTTCCTAAGAGTTATCATTCCTGCATTATATGCACAAATAAGCCACGTATATACATCTCAGGCACTTCAGACAAGTATAAAAACCTCAAAATGACTCAGATGTCCTCATAATTGAAAGAGTAATTGAACAATTTGATGCAACGAATACAAGATGTTGATTTGTTAGTACTACATACATGCAAGGACTCCAATAGATGAAATATTTTTTTTCTGAAACCTGGAAAGGCTCAACAGCGAACAGAAATATATTCTTCAAAAAGTGCAACTGCTTCTCCCAAATGTCAAAACTATATTTTATTTTTACATGGAATAACCGGCAGCGACAGCAATGTACAGAAGGGGCAAAATTTCAGTATTTCAATTATTCGAAAAAAAAGATTTGACTTATTGCGCTAAAATACTTCCAGAAATTGATTTCACACCTCAAACAATAATTATGGAAGTAGTTCTTCTTTGGAGCTCCAAAAAAATTAGTTGCATTGATAAATGCCTATACTTAACTTTTGAAAAAAATACGCGAAACAAGAAACAAATACAACTATTATGTCTCAACACTTGTATCGAATATACTATTAGTTTAAACATGGCTAGGCAATCAACTGAACCCTGGAGACTGGAATTGGCAATTGATTTCTGTGATTTTAATGAAGAGACCAATTACTCATCCACATTTGAACAATTTATGAACATACAGCAATAGAAAGAGGAGGAAGGAACCGAAGAAGACATGACTGTAAAGTAGACTTTGAAGAGTATGAATCTGACTTAAATATTCAAACAAATCAAAACAATAGTTAACCCAATAATCAATAGCAATTTCAATAATCAGCCAATATCTATAAATTGAAGGGTATTTTTCCCTCAAATTATCCTAAAATTATCATGACAGTTAGTGGAGTAATACTATAATACTAATGGAAACTCTTAGAAAAAAATCATACCAACCATTTTTGTAAGGAACTTTAAGATATATAGCTTTGGTTTGAGGTTTTTTTGATAAGACTTACCGTTATCGGAAAAAAAACCAAAAATCCTCAAATTTGACTCCGAATAACTTTTGTAACACACATAAGATCGATAGGGATTTTTAAAACTTTATTTGTAATGGTGAACCCCTACTCTCCACCTATTTTTGTTACTTTAATCTTCAATCTTCAGTGGCAATAGGAGTGGCAAGGATTAATTCAAAAATTGAGCGCTGAACAGTGGCCGCGAATATACAGTAATAGACCAAAACAAGTCATGGTAACTAGACTGAAAATAGGTCACTAAAATTACGCACGATCATTTACTATGTGTGCAAATTATGACCGATAACTTACTGTAAGACATACGAGGTCTGGCTATCAAGCAACGAGACTGGTTACGAAAAAATTATTCTACATTCAATATACTCCCCTCCCCTCGCCACACACCTTTCCATACGTTTTTTCCATTGATCGAAGCAGTGCCGGAAGTGTTCTTTGGTGAGTGTCCTTAGGAGCTCTGCCGTCTTTTGCTTTACCGCTTCCATCGACTCAGATAGGGTCCCTTTCAAAGCAGATCTTTTACTAACCTCTCAAGGAAATCTGAGCAGACCCGTTGACGCAAGAGCTTTTGGTCAGGAGTCAGATTCGACAATCTGCACGCACAATTTGATTGATTTTGGTCACAGTTTCCAAAGTTGAAACAGTCACAGGGCGACCTGGGTGCTGGTCATCTTCAGTGCTCTCTCGGTTCTCTCTAAAGCGCTTATACCATTCAATGGTCCCCATAGACCTCTTGCAATAATTTATAGCACTCAATCGGAGTTTTTTTTAAATTGATGAGAAATTTGAGAACGATCCGTTGCTCCTGTTTTTCGTCACAAATGGTTTTCGGCACGAGAAAAAACCACGTTCGTTTCAAACCTCTACTGCACAAATATTATAATAGTGATGAAACCGTGTTTTGGGACTTACATAGACAAGATATCTAAATACCCAACGCATTACTCGTTTCTTATCCCACCCGTCTAGGGCTCCCTCTAGGCGCGCAGTCTCGTTATTTAATAGCCAGACCTCGTATACTTTTAGAATGTACATTATACACATCGCAAAAGCAACAATGTAATTTTCTACTTGAAAAGAATTGCGACATGGATCATATCTGTTGAATACATCTTTAATTAATAAGTTGTGATTATATTACCAAATTCATCTCAAACAACCAACTTAGTTGATGCGAGAAACTTGAGAAAAATTCAATTTTTAATTTTAGCAAAATATTAATATTATCAATTTCTTACAGCTTATTTCAATATAAAATAGTAGGTTAAAAAATTGTATGTAATCATCATCACATTATCACAATTGTATCGGTTTGTCATACAAAATTTACTTGAAATTGAACTTCCCACATATTCTCTTCAATTAGGAGACGAATCATGAAGTTCCATCAAGCTTTTAGGTTGAACACATATACATTAAACTAGCTATCAGGATCCCCGTTTCCCAAGATTGGATTAGCATCTACCACATGAGAGCTTATTCGATTACATTTACAAAAATATCACAAGAACTTTCATATTCTTTAGATAATTCATAATAGTTTATACTGTAGTATAACAAACTTACAATACAAATACAAACTTACTTAAAAATGAGCTTACAATATTGGTGCAAAAAAAAATTAATATTGTAAACTCATGTTATTTGTACGTCTTTAATTTTTGTCGTGTGGTTTACATTTTTTAAATTTAAAAATTGGTACCTAGTACTAAATTTATTCAAGAAAATCCGAAAAGGAAAGTAGCATTCAGTATAGGACAACCAGTATACGGTCTTGATGATACGCTATTGCTACGTGCCTACTTAAACTTTAATAGATCATTTGAGAGGTAAAAATACCGAATGAATTCCTATTTTGAGTGAATAGTCTGGCCTGAGGCCACAAAGGACAGCAATTAGCAGAAGTTGTGCGCTGGGAACATGGACGAGGAGGTTTCTATGTCCCGCCCTAGACTCGTATTCAAGCCCTTTGATACACAACAAACACTACGGCGGACTGAGTGAAATTTGCTCGACTTACTGGGTATTATGCGAGAAAAAGTCGGTCACAGCTATAGTGAAAGGCAAAAGATTTGATCGTTATGTTTTTTTTTTATTTGAAGAGGAAGAAATCGAAAGTTTTTTTTTCTCCATAAGATTATTACTGTCCATTGTCTACATTTTACTATCTCACTTAGTTCTGAAAGATATACAGTTTGGATCCAATTTAAATAAGTTGCCTATTTTAGACTATTAATTGAAATAATTGTATTTAATTTGAGGAATTCACTTCTAGTTTGAGTTAAGTATGTTAACACGAACTCTTAAAATAAAAATTTAGATTTGGAGCTCTTTTTCTTATTTACAACCTCTCAGTTCTACTATTGCTTTTGTATCTTTTAATACGAGATATGACTATATTCTGGGGTTGATGCACAATGTGATAAAGTAGTAACTAGTGGTATGATTGATTTTAAAGTGTGAAGGAGTCAGTTAAGGATGAGGAAATGTTAGGGTATTCATCGATCTTGGAAAGAAATGGGAACGAAATTGAAGTTGACAAAATTTAATTCATAATATGTTGTTAACAAAGTGTCAGATGTGGTAAAAAATTTTTTCTAGACGTCATACACAAGCACTTCTAATTAACATCTTCATTCAGCAGAGATTTTCATCGTATTGATATTTCTCATAAAATCAAAATAATTACCTTATTTTATAATATATCTCTCTATTAAAAGTTTTTTCTTTAAAAAAACATAATTCATTATAATTTCCAGATTTATTAAAATTTCTAGAATCAGAATCACATCCTTCTTGACAGGTAATTGGATGTTATAACTGCGCATCGATTCCTGGAACCTTAACGGCGGCGGCTGTATACGCCCGCGTGCAAGTGCACCCACTGCGCTGGTTAAAGTCTTTAACATATGATTTACAAATAACATGAATGAATTACAAACGTGTTGAGTCTTTTGAAACTGGAAAGGAAAGTTGGGTCCACGGCTACAACCTTAATCTCAAATCGCTTTAAAAAGAGCTGTCCTTTAAATAAGATTGTCAATACAAAAGTGACAGTTTCCTTTGTGTGCGCCTTCCAACGGTAGGAACTCTGATTTTCAAATTCAATTTGGAGGTAGTAGAACGATTGCAAGACGATGTGCACAGGCAGATATATAAAAACTGCTCGATATACTTTCTTCATCATAACAATGCGATGTCCACAAATTCTTGATTTTTCAGTTTTTGTGACCTAAATTTTTTTGTTTTCCCACATTTATCTTTTTCACTATAGATCACCATTCCAGACGTTAAGAAGGACACAGCAATATAGATTTTTATTTCGAATGAAATATCGCAGAGATACTTGCAGTCGTAGATTGAATTGACTAATTTTCACTGTCATCCGAAGTTTTCTAAATTAATAATACCTGGTTAGAATTTCTGGAACTGTTGGTGTTATTCATATTGAACATACTGTTTACACCAATACTCAAAATTACACTGTCTGACGCGCGTTTCGATAACCAAGTTATTGTCTTCAGTGACTGAAGGTAAACATAATAACATTATAAGCTTCTGTCAAAATTTCTGGTTAGGAATATTCACCTTCCATTCTAATAACATCATTACACACTTTAATTTCAAATTAAACCAATTTTTTGACATCCTCTAATTCATTAGTTACATTCAATTGACTTATGTTGCTCCTAACGGTAACTCATATAAGTTCTATCAGATCTAAATCTAGATGATACAGGGATAAACCATGGTTATTATTCCATAAAAGTGATCCTTTATAAATTTATTATTGAGTAATGCAATTACTTCGTAAAATCCAGATCTTAAGCTGTTAGAATTGAATGTACTTTTTTTTTCTGTTACCTATTCAATCATTTTATCTTTCACTGAATTGCTAGCTGGTAGCGAATCAACCTGCTCTGAATGGTGCATTGTTACAAATGATTACGGAATTAGCAGGTAGATTTGGTATGAGTTTCTCTATTAAACATTTGCAGTAATATATTTTGGTACCTGACTTAAATACTGAACAAATTATTTACACTACCACTAAACCAACACTCACAATTACACTGCCTGACGGGAGTTTCGATAACCAAATTATTGTCTTTAGAGACTGAAGGTAAAATAGAAAATAGAACCTATCAACTTGACTTACCTGTTTTTTACTAAATTTTCCCACCAATACTCGTAAAGCTTCTCCTGTGAAAATTAATTCCAGAGGGAGCACCTCCTTGGCGGGAATGTTCACATTTATCCCTTGACTGCTAAACTATAGAATGGGCTATAAGGAATTGGCCTTTTGTCATTATTGAATCTGTACTTTTAGCAATTTCAATGCTTTTAAATTCATCCAACAATTTATTGGATACACTTTCTTAACAATTTCATCTTATTAATATTTATGTCATGATTCCGACTGGTAGCGTGATCGGTAATACCCGATTTCTCGGCCCGTTCATATTTTAAATATGTGCTCTTTAAACCGGGCAATAACGGATCTCTTAGTCTTCCCAATATGTTCTCCCCGTCACAATAACCACAGCTAATTTAATATCTCTTTTCTCTCTTTTCCAAATGTGGTATTCTAATCTTAGGATTACTCACCAAGGAGGTGTTCCCTCTGGAATTAATTTTTACAGGTAAAGGTTTATTGGTTGAAAAATGTAGTATAAGAGAGGTAAGTCAAATTAATAAGTTTTAATCTACTTTTAGTATCTGAAGACGATAATTTCGAGTGTTGGTTTAGTGGTAATGTAAGCAGTGTGTTCAGTATGCATATCACCAACGGTGCCAGAAATTTCAACTTACCTGACTTAAATATTAAACAAGAATTAGAAATAAAACTTGTTACAGATGTTTCATTTTACTGTTAATGAATTATAATTAAACATGTTGAGTATTATTTCTCTTGTTGTTCTACAATAATCGCATGCTTTTTTTACTTATACACACTATAAGCATAATACGAGCGGAGTACGCCGAAATTCAGGATCTGTACTACTTTTTTCGTAGTTGGCGTGTGCCGTAAATAAATATGAAAAATAGAAAACTATTTCTCATACAAACCTTGCAATATAAATTTCCTCGAAGTCTCGCCTTTAATTTTTCTCATCCATCAGATTATGTCGAGAAGAACATTAATATTGAAGTTTAAAATGAGCGGCGCTATCGAATTTCTGTATTAAAAATTTCAACAGTATTTACACTGCATAAGTTTTGTTGGAAACTAGAAATGGTATAAACTAGTAATGGAAACCAATCTGTTAAATTATTTTAAGTATATCCCATAGAAAGGTATACAAAACTACAAAATTGTATTATTTGATTGAATGAAGTATTAAGTTTCCGACAGAACGTCTCCAATTTTTATACGAAATATTTTTAAAAAGTTGTGAATATTCACAGAAAAAATTTATCTTCCTACTTTAAACAGTGCAAGCCTAAAGTAAAGGACAAATTCATTCTCAATTGTGAATCCAGTTGAAATATGAATCAATTACGAGGGATGTTAACTTGTATTACTTTTATGTATTAGTATCTCATATTAGGAGACAGTTCACTTAAATGACATGATTCAATTCTTCTGTTATTGATTCACGTTCACTTCAATAGGATACTTGGTTGACAATTGATAATTTAAAACTTAACACTCAATTTCTTAAAAGTGAGTATGAGCTCCTCCTGTCCTAATAACATCTCTTATACGATTAGGCTTAGATGTAATCAAATTAGCTATTGTTTCTTGTGGGATGTTAAGTCATTCTTCTACTAATGCAATAATAAGCTCGGGGATCGAGTTTAAGGTAGGAAGTCTAGCTCATCCCATAAAAATTTTATCAGATTTAGGTCAGGACTGTATGCTAGCCACTCTAACCGGAATACCGACTTCTGCAATATAATATTGCACGATCCTGGCTGTGTGCGGACTTGCATTGTCATGCATAAAAGTAAATTCGTCTCCAATGTAGTCGACGTAAGGTACCACATGATTTCCCAAAATCTCCTAAATATATCAATCAGCAGTTAAACCTCTTCTTCTATAAACACGGTCGCCTCTACGAATGAGCACAGGGTCGGTTTGGACTCCCATAGAAATTGCACCCCAGATCATGCAGGAACCACCTTCATAAGCACTCCGCTCTTCAAAGTAGCAATCTGCAAATCGCTATCTGAGTCTTCGGAAAACTTTCCTTCTCCTATCTCTACCATGGAGGCATATTCTGGTCCCATCTCACATTATTTCACATTATTCCAACGTCTAATTCACAACATAATCCTATGCAAAACGTAGGCGTGCTGTAGTAAGTTCTGAACCAATCGCAGGTGTTTTAGGGGTCAGATTATTTTCCTGCAGTCTTCGTCTTATTGTCAACTGACTAACAGTCCCTCTTCGCAGCTCACGGAGCTATCGTGGCACTTGAACGGCATTAAAGTGACGATTTTGTTAATGTTGTTGACACAATAAAGCGATCATCACGAGCGGTTGTAAATCGCCTTTTACCTGTTCCAGGTTGCCTATGAAAGGATCCAGTCTCCTCATAACGCTGGCACAGTCTTTTGCGGTGCAGTATGCATTGAACTAACACACTATAAAAAAAAATTGTTACTTTCGTTACCATAACCACATAAACACGTTTTATTTAGTTACCGGCTGCAACGCCAAGCCTTGCTGATAAATTTATACTCACATTAAAGCATATTAAATTAACTTCCAAATACCATATTTCTTTTTTTGATCTAATTTGGAAAAATATATATAGTTAAAGTCAAAAGTTTACAGTGGGCCTATGCACGCAAGTTTAATTGTTTCTTTTTATTAAAGTCTGTTAATATTATCTTTATTTTGTTGGAATTCTGATAAACTTTAAATATGCATACCTCTTGTTTCATGTTTCATCTTTTGCACTATAAATTTACATTTGTGAGGTGCAGTAGTTAAAGTTTTACTTTAATCTACTCATCTTTTTACTGTAAGAAGGATGGAGCTTGTGAAAAATTGGACATTCATTTTTCTTCACCGCATACATTCTTTTTCTAATGAAAGTTATAAGGAGATTGGTCAAACCTTAAGAAGTCCTAGCCAAGGCAGACTATGCAAGTTAAAGACCGTTTTTAAGGGTCTCTGGTTTGAGACAGAGGATCGAGGCAGGAAGATTGTTACAGACGAATTACTGTTTGCCAACATTCATCTGAAACCCATCTAAGCGCGACTCTAGTATATTATAGAGTAAGGATAGGTATTGCTATAGTTTACATCGATTAGGCTGATTAAGATTGAGAAAGAGCTCCTGGGACAGATGGAAGCAGATTTTTTCCCTACCATTCAGACCCACATACCCAATGTAACTCCTAAAACACCAAATTATTTGGTTAAGGGTCAGTTATGTTTCGTAATGACTTTGTAGTTATTGTTTAACAGAATATGGATACATAAGGGAGATCCTGCAAGATTTGATTATACCATTTGGTCGTTAGAATGGCGAGAATTTTTTGTTTCAGCATGATAATACTAGAAAGCATGTTGCTCAGAATTTACTTCTTGAGGTAAAAATTGAATCTATGGATTAACCAGCTAATATTTTTAAGTGGGTCAGAACGACCCACTTAAAAATGTTTGTGACACAATCCACCATTTTGAAGAACTCCCTACAACTTTGAATGAGCTTTCTGGGGATATTATCTAAATAAGGACTGAATCGTATAAAAACTAGAATCTTTTCTATATATTCCTTCAGAAACAATCCTCTATAAAAGTAAAAAGAAATTAATAATCTCTACTTCCATTTTTCGATAAACGTTTATTCGTCTGACCATCCGGTATATCGTAAATATATATTTCATTAGTAAAGCGATGTATATAAACCATTTTACAAGATTCACTATGGTCCTTTTGTGGACTACAGTCAAGATAGTAAGATCGTTGTTAGCAATGCCTCAATAAAGGAGACATATCAACTCAATAAAGGGAGCCGATCGCTTCAAAACCATATCAGGACATCAGAGTAAAGAACACGCATCGCTGAAGACTGAGAATGATCAACTTTAAAAATCAGGGGCGTTCAAAGATTTGATGTATATTGTATTATGTTAAATAATCAAACAATCGAATACAAGTAATTCGAAATGAGGATTATATTTGGACGGTAATGCGAAGCTCTATGTATCATCGTCATAGAATCAGTATAAGCATAGATTAGAATTATAAACAGAACAGCTGTTTAATTTAGAATGGACGTGGTATAATAAAGTGTTTATTGTTACTTTCCTATGTGCGCAATTTGTATCTTGAATGCAGCTCAAGGTGTCTTAAGTTATTACTAATTAGCTAATCTAACAACATCTTATACATATTATTATAGCAAATAAGATGGTTTAGTGCGATTCCAAACTCGCGCTGACTGAGTTGCGAGAATTTGTTTTTTTTTACAAGTTTTGTTTTTTATGGCATTGTGGTTTCATGCGATGGCCAATTCAATCTATTTTATTTAAACACAAGACTTTTAATATTAATGTGTTCACTATAAAATGTTTTTTGATTAGCTAATTACTTAACAACTTGAGACAGAAGGTCCCTTAAGTGGGGACTGAATAAATCAGCCGACTTGGTATTAGATGGATCTCACAACTTACGGTAGAAGAACTGAGTCGATAGACTTGGTTGTTTTTACAATTTTGTTTTTGATGGCATCACATTTCTTTTTGTAGATAGACCTCCTTTTTTCCTTACCAGTATTCTCTATTTTTTAAATACCAATAACGAATTCTGTTAAAACCCACTCTTTCTCTTATGAACTTTTCTTAGTTTTGTAGGTAATCGTCCTCTTTTTCTTCTCCAGTACTAATTTTTAAGCCTTAACTACAGTTTTTCTCAAAGCCGACTCCCCGTCTATATGGGTTTTCCTCGGAGGCTTTGATGTTACAATTTTTGACAAGTCTGGACGGTAAATGCTTCTTAGTCCATTGTTTTCATAAATTGAGAATTCCTGCGCTTTAACACTTCCAAAGTCGATATTAATTAGATGTAACTCGCCAAGACTTGCCAAGTGTCACACAAACTTGACCGGATATGAATACTGCAGAACCGATATCCATCACCGCATTATTGGGACTTAGACCCTGACTTTTGTGTATAGTTATAGCACATGCTATACTTATAGGAAACAGTTTGCGATAGACATAAGCTTTATTAATAATTTGAAACTTAGTTTTGACCGGACTAAGCTCGTAAACATGTTCTTTATTAAATGTAATGTACATTTCTTGGATCAACCTTTTCTTTTTGCACTATACCAATAGAACCATTAACATTCAATCATTTATTTTATTTCTTTAAATATCGTATCATATGGGATTACAAAGTTATTTATGCAGTTGTTGTATGTAGAAAAATGGACTGAGTAGATGTAATAGAAATCCTGTGACGTCACACTATCTCACTCGCACTCATTGATTTTCTATACCTATAGTCGTACCGGCCTATTACATCAACTGGACTGAAATTGCAAAATATTTTAGTTTTCCCTCGATTTATAGACTAAACACTAATTGTATTCAAAATTTGAAGCTTCTATATCTACCAGAAGTGCCTTAGAGTTTTGTTGATCGGTCAGTCAGTGAGTGACACAATTAAGAATTTTGACTTTATATTGAATGAAATTTGAAATATACCGTGTTCATACAATGCTTGCTTGGTTACTAGAAATACAGGTATCTAGTTTAATCCACAACGAACTTATAAGAGATCGAAAATGGCCTAAGCTGTTTCGAGAAAAGGATGGTACGGCCGTGCCGCTTTTTTTGCTTGATTTTGCAGTGACACTGCAGGGCGCCCAGATAGAACAACCAACATAACAATAAATTCTGGCCAAAACAAAAAAATAGAGTAAGAGTGGCAATAAACTCTAGCGATATGTTACCAAGAAGAGAAGTCATTCTCATAAATGAACAGTGGTGTTAGTAATGGTGAAGAAATTGAACCTTTGCCGTTCAACGAAAGTACAGATGAAGGCAAAGTCAATGGAGATTAGAATAATGAATTGAAAGATAATTTAATTTCATATCCTAACTACAATGTGTTTGACTCAGAACTTTTATCAGCTTTTGTAGAAAAATAAAAATAATTGTATTGTCATTAATCATAACACATACTTGGGATGGAAGCGGCTTTTAAAAATATAATTTTTGTGTCATATTTCTGATTTATCTGTGAAAAAAGAAGCATTGATATGGATTTTTGCATCTATTTACAATAGATTTTAAAAAAATACCATTAAGACACCATTAAAAATCTCTGAAAAGGATAAATATAACCCCTTGTATTTTCAGGTTTCACCACATAGTCTAAGATCCCACCGCTTGATCTTGTAGGTATCTATTTTTTTGATGAAATTAATTTTAAAGGAATCTTGAGGATGTATGGAATGGATTAAGGATAGGTTGCCTTGTAAAAATTAGCCGCAATTACCTGTAATTAATTTTAATGTCATTAATATACTAATATGACTTGCAGCTATATATTTTTTCAATCAATCTTACAGCATTTGAAAGAAAATAATGTCACAAATCAAAATAAAAATGGTTGTCAGCTCTCAGTCGGCCGCAGCATTAGGGTTGCCAGGTGTAAACAGGTATATTATTGTTAATTAACTGCATTCACCGTTTTTTTTAATTTTTATGCAAAATTAAAGTTTTAAATACATTGAACATGAAAATCCATGGTTGCCAGTTGCACAATAGCCGCAAACAGAGGTTGCCATGATTTTTGTGCGCAAGAGAGAAGATGCACGCATTGTTACGTGCGATGAATAAGGACAAAGCTTGGCAGCTGCGACACTTACACAGTTTAGGCATTTCGTAGTTTCATTTCATTATGCCCAAAAATTTATGTTTAATAAATAATAAGTGAAAAAATAATAAAACTCAATTTTAACAATTTTATACTATTGTTAACAGCACTTTCAAATGCTGAAGATTGACTGAAAAAACATATAGCTACAAATCATATTAGTATTTTAACGACATTAAAATTAATTACAGGTAATTGCAGCTAATTTTTACAAGGCAACCTATCCTTAATCCATTCCATATACCCTCAAGATTCCTTTAAAATTGATTTCATCAAAAAAACAGATACCTGCAAGATCAAGCGGTGGGACCTTAGCCTAACACTTTATTCAACTCTGAACCTTTGCCTGTTACAAACTTTCTGATATAAATCACACTAACTTCATTTAATATTTCGGCTTGAAATGCTACATGCTCAATTACTTCTGATGACATCAATTAGAAAATCCACTAACTAACGAGTCAATAAGCAGTAATTAACAATAGTATCTAGCACAAAGACATTATAGTAAGCCCGGAGAAGATAAAAAGTTTTTCCATAATATATTATTTGTTGTAGTTTCACAATCTATTGATAATCTGCTCTATACTAAAAATTCTTGATGTGCATTAAAAAAAATAGTGTTTTATTGAAAAAGTTGTTCATTAGGAAGAATTACATAGGAAAATTCCATTTCAAAATTTCAAGGAACGTCAGTGGGGCAGTTCAAAGTATACTACATTTATAAATGCTGCAGAGTAATAGCAATTCGATAGCTTTGGAAAACCAATCGAGAATAAACCATCTAATTTATATTAAAAAATTATATATTATATCATGAACATATTTCTATGTGGGTTAGTTAGCCACGACCTGTATTTGAATGACTTTATAGTCATTTGAATAAGTATTATTTCGTATGATTTGTAATTTAATTATTTCATGCAAACATCAATCTACCGAAATTTTATTTTAATAATTGAGAGTTAAACTTATATTAACCCACAGATAAACTGAAATGTAAACGAAGCACGGATTCTGGGTAAACTATTCACTGAACAACAATGTTAATTATATTATCTGACCCACGCTTCTATAATCAACTTATCATCATCAACGTTTTTAGAAGTAAGAATTTTCGTATGCGAATAATTTAAGATAAAAAAACAATGCGTTAATAATTCGATTTCTGTAACAACTTATAGAAAAAAATTATTGAATTGAGACGACGCCCTTGGCTTTTGAATTATTGTATTTCATGCTGAATCAACGCCGCGATCACTTGGAAAGATAGTATAGAGAGCTAAACATTTTTATGGAGTACCCTAGGGGCCCGCCATATGTCCAACGACTTGGACAGGGAAAGTGTGATTGTATTTTTAGCCCAAGGGGCTTTTTCTCATTTTCATTTCATCTTTCCAGATTATTTGTCGTCTCGTCTAGCTTTCAATTTGTTACTCCATTTTCTACTTGGGCAAACATCGGATAATATTCACATATAGAATTCGCATAAGAATGAATGAATAAATAAAATAATTATTTAAGTTGAAATATGAAATACTTAATTAAGTAACGTGAGTGAAAGTAATAAAACAAAAAAGGTAACTGAATATATGTATTGTAAAAAACAAAAAATTACCCATTTGGTATTTGTTATAATGATATAGTTTCAATTTTTTTCCAAATCTTCCATTACCAACTTCTTACTTCATACGTACCAACCTTATCTAACAGAGCCCCTAACTTTTTCATAAGGCGTTTTGGGCATCTATCAACCCGATCATGATTTTAACATGATCATGTTCCATAGAGCTGATATTGAAGATTGAAGTGAAGTTGTATTATTGATAGCTATTCAATAATAATCTTATTAGGTATACAACTGAATAAGGTTTATAAGGACAAAAACTTGAACTATAATGCGCGAAACAGAAGTAAAAAAGATTCTTGTAAATTCCTGTTAAAATCTCGTTCTAGGTTAGAATCACAAATATTAAGATGGATCATGACAATGTTATTTGTTCTAACCAAATAGACTACGGGAGTATTGACGTCACACACTGCCATTGCTGCGCAGGTCAGGGATCGCTATCCCAACAAAGTTTTTACGTATTTTCTTTGATAAATTTTGTAAAAAAATACCTTGCGGCACAAAACATATTACCATCTTATACAACAGTGATATATCAAACACTTTTTAAATAACTTTAAAGAGCACATACGACCTCAGAAACTTTGTTTGGAAAGTAAACTCTAATAATATGACGGCCGTGACGTCACGATTCGATTGTCTATTACCGTCGACTGGGGGTTTGAATCTGAACTATTGATATAACATCCTTCATAAAACACTGACAAATTTTTATTTTATGAATGGCGCGTAATTTAAATCATTTGAAGATAATTCATATTGCTACCTCAGAAATAATCAACTTTCAAATTTATATTCCTCAAATTGGCATATGCGCAAGATATGATATCACAAAAGATGAAATCTTGAGAATTATTAACAAAAAAAAAATTGGAAATTTATTAGTTGTAATCATATTAGGATAAAAATATTGAAGTTGTTGTAGGAGTATTTATTTCCTGCAGTTCAAGTGAAATCTAGATAATAATAATGCTCTACTCACCCCCTTATTAAAAATCTACCGTGTGCCAAAGGATGATTTTTATTTTTTAGGGGTAAAAACTACCGCTTATCATAAAAAATTTGAAAATCTTCGATTTTATCATGTATTTGATTGAAATACAGTTTAAAGGAATTATTCGTAGATCTGTTGATATTCTCAAGCAAGTTTATGATTAATTGAACTCATGCAACCCCTCCAAAGACCATCCTCTGAGGGTAATAATATTGAAAACTTTTTTTCAATACTCTTATTATAATCTCGATTTTCATGAAAATTTGAATTCAAGCTCTACTTACCCTCTTCTATAAGAAATTTTCCCTGTGCCGAACCGGGCTTGTTATATTTTGGGGGGTGTAAACTAACCCTTATTGCAGAAAAATTTAAGATCTCAGATTGATTACAAGTTTTAGGTGAAATGAAGTTTAAACGTATCATTAATAAAACTGTTGATATTCTCAAACACGTGTATGATCATTCGAATTCATACAACCCCTCCTAATCTCAATGACTCATTTATAATTAAAAAATTATTGAAATGTATATTTATATTGAATTGAGAATATTTCGTCAGTATTTTTAAGAAGTGTTGCTTTTTAAATATTTGAACCCTTATGAAACCCACTTTCAATGAACAAAAATTTCAAAATTGTAGTTAAAATTCTTATACACAAATAAAAAAATAAAAGTATTTTCAAAATCAATGAAATTTTTTATATAGAAAATAATATAAAAAACAAATTTGAATAATTATATTTCATCATCACTAATATATTCTTCCTCTTCTCTTTCGTGCCAGATGTTGCTCGATTGTACACTCCACGTTTCTCTTTTTCCAATGCTCCAAAATTCGTGTCCCGAAATTTTGAAAAAAAAAACAGTTGGTTTTTCGACAACTCGCTCCATTTTCAAGCTAGAGACTTTTTTAAATAAGAATTTTGTAGGGGAATTCAAGTACTTCAACATCATATCAATTAAATCTTTTTTCAACTCCCTGTTTCGAAAGGAGATGCATACGCCACATTTGGCACGCAAATGCAAACTTTGAACTAATATATCTCCTCCAATTTTTATGATACATAGATTGAAAAAGCTCAAAATTCTTTGCAAGAAAAACCTAATAATTAATATTTGAAAAATTTTCTCATAACATGAATAGTTTTTGATTTATTCAAGGAAAATTCATTTTTTTCAAGATTACGGAAATGCAATGTTCAATTTAATCAATTATTTTTTTCTAAAATAAGCATTCATAACCGGTCAAATCACATGAATCATATCAATAATACACAAAGTTAATTGCAAGTTAGATTACGATTAATTTCAATTAGAGTGGTAATGGCTATGTTATAATTATTACATTTTCTTCAAAAAATAAAAAGAAACATTATTTTTGTTATGAATCAGTCAACTCTTATGCAAAAGACTTTTGACAGTACTCATTTTAAACGTTTTATTATGAGCTTTGAAAAAGATCTCCTAAGTTTTTTCAAAAAATTTCAAGTTATTTGAGGTTAAAGGTTTTCAATTTCGGAGTTCTCCAAAAATCAGCCATCCTTCAACGAGCTATAACTCAGTTATTATTGAATTTACAGAGTTGCTTAAGAAACGAATTTCTTAGTTTTTTTATTAGCTACATTTTTGCTCCGAATAATTTTGCTGATAAAATGAAAACTTTTTGAGATATTCATGTAAAGCAGTTATGCAAATATGCGTTTTCTCAATAAAAATTAGCAGCTTCAATCATTAATAACTCTAAAAGAACCAACCAGCAACCCATATAAAAGATATGGAAGTATTTTGAATTCTCAAATGTTTATTTACGTCATGAATATCTTGGCTTAAAAAAAGATGTCCGGTGTGTGCATATTTTATGGAATTTGTGGCAGATAGTCTGTGTATATTGCTATGCATGAATTTGTTTGCTGTTGCTCTTGTTTACACGCTTGTAATATTGCTAATATCCAGGTTCACACAGGGGGAACACTACAAAAAAGGAGATTTTATCCGATCCGATGTGTTTTTCTAGTGATGTTACTGAGCATTTAACTCCAGTTTCGTTCTTTGAGGCATCAGTCTAGAGGACCATGTTGCAGCAGTTCAAAAAAGGCTGACCGTGAAACATATGCACACTATGCTGTTCTATTCGCATGTTATTATTGATAAACATATTGCATCTTCGCAACTGGAGCCACTTTTTTCAAATCGCAACCTCATTATAGTGAATAAGTACGAATAATTCATGCTGAACACACTGTTTACACCAACACTCACAATTACACTTTCTGACGCGCGTTTCGATTACTAAGTTATCGTCTTCAAAGACTGAACTGCTAAACTAAATTCCAGCATAGTAACAAAGAATATATGCTCACAATTATCCTTCATCTCAATTGAATGGTTTTGTTTCTAAATGTTCTTGATTTTAGGTCTCTTCTGTTTCAAAATTATTTTTTTTAATAATTTTTAAAAGATAGATAAAAATTGACGTTTCGACTTATCTTTGAAACAGAAGAGACCTAAAATAAAGAACAGTCAGAAACATAAACGTATCAAAAGATCTAAGAAATAAGAAATTTAATGGTTTTTATACAAATTTGAAAAACTAGGATTAGAGATATCTAAAAAGAAAGATTTTGGAATTTGGAGGGTCATCAACAAAGTATCAACAATCAATATTTAATCTTTTATGGACAATTTGATATGATTATTACAAGAGTATATGAAAGTTTTCCTCCGTAGAATCTGGATACAGTTTTTTTTATTTTAAGCTCACCTGTGCAACTACCTTGTCGGCTGTTTAATATAAAGTAGGATCATTTTCACTGCTTTCTGGAAATATAGTATTTTGTGTCCAGAGTGAATATTACGTGTTTTGTCTTATTTTCATAATCCAAAGTTGACCCACAAATATAATAATTGCTTGCCAAACATTCATTGAAGGCATAATGATAAACCATAATTTTGAAAAATTGAATACATGTTCAATAAGGAATCCAATATTTGAAGAATAAAAACTAAAACACTTATATTCTTAGGCTATTCAGTTGTTTTTCAAATCCAATGAGATATTTTTTGTACCTACATATGATAATTGTAGATACATACTTTTCAGATTTTTAACCATTTCACCGAGATATCCTCTTATAATCAGCACAGTGAAGTTCTACTGGCGTGCTTTGCTCCACTTTAGTATGTCTAAGCAAATGTTCCATACTTTTGTTTCGCCCCTAAAGTCAGGTGCAAGATTTTCAACATTTCACTGCTGCCATCAGTTAAATTAGACCCATAAACGCATTTTAATAGAATTCAAAAAATTATGGATTAGATAATACTAGCAGTGGAAAGGTTAATTGATGTATAGAGAATTTTGAAAAGAAAAACTCAGATTATACTTTATTTCAACCTGCTAAAGGATTGGCATGTATTGTAACACCATTTATTCTTACATCATTAAGAGGTCTGTAATTTTTTGGATTGACCTGAAGTTTTTCTAGTTCATCCAAAGTTTCGAATCCATCTATCACCCTAAAAATATCAAATTAATAATAAATATCTTATAAAATGATATTTCCTTATTAAATTGTCTTGATTTTTTGTCTCTTCTGATTGAAAATTAATTTTTGAAAAACTAAACAGATTTGAAATCAAGAATTTATCATTAGAAACATAAGAAGGTCTAAGAAGTAAAACATTTAAGTAATTTATAAAGTGGTATTTTACTAACAAACAATATTGTCTATAAGTGTTAAATCATCAAGTGAAATAAACAATGTTCTAGATTCTAGAATTTTTAACACAGAAGAAATTGATGGCAAGAGATACCTGAAAACTTCATTATAAAACTGAAAATGTTAGATCTACTAAAAGTAAATAAAATTTCAAAGTAATTTTTATTTAATACTTTAATATTTTATATCCTTGTGAAACTATCAGCTAATTAGAAAGAGCTGAAAACAATGCTACTAAGGGGTAGACAATACGTCTATATATTTTTTCATTATGAATCGTCTTAATTTTAATAATTAAATTAAATTAAATTTAATTAAAAACATAGAACGGTCTAAGTAAGAAGTTGAAATAAAATTATATGTATAATAATAATATAATACATCAACTTACTTTCCAAATATAGTATACTTAAGATCTAAATGTGGTTGTGCTGCATATGTAATAAAAAACTGACTTCCATTTGTATTTGGTCCATTACTTGCCATAGATACAGTACCTCTGGCTCCGTGCTATAGGTAGATTGTAATAGAATTAGTTATTGTTATTAAATTTAATAGAAATGTATGAACTAACTTTCAATTGCTCTTTGAATTCGTCCTCAAATTTTTTACCCCATATTGAACTTCCCCCTTTGCCTGTACCTGTAGGATCACCAGTTTGTACTATAAATCCTTTAATATTTCTATGGAACAAACAACCGTTGTAATAATCACTTGCACAGAGTGCTAGGAAGTTTTCACAGGCTTTCGGACACGATTCACAAAATAGTTCGATTTTAATGTTTCCTAAATCAGTGTGCATTGTAACGGACTAAAACAAACAGAATAAAGATTTTTATCAATAAAAAAATATCAATTTTATTACACATATATTACCATTCTTGATATTCTAACAAATGCGCACAGTGTTTATCAAACTGAGATTTTGTAAACACAAAATTTAAGGTTATAAAATAATGAACCGTTCAGAATACTTTCTTCTTCTTTGATTGTACTAACATGGAACTATAACAATTATTTAGTTAGTTTGACTGGGTTTTTTTTGACTATGATTATAGATCATTCACTTTGTTTAAAAGAATTGACCATAGATAACCGTGGGAGGAAATTAGTTACTCTGACGGATAAAAAAAATGCAAATTCAAACCGATCAGCCCGACAACTGTTCGCATTCGCCCAATTAATAAATTTATCATAGAATGTGGCTCAATTTTTGAACGACAGTAAAATTGACCAAGATTAGTTTCTAAACATTCGGATCAAAATTCTTTCCATTTTCAGTGAAAATTAAAAAAAAACAACTTACAAAACCTTCTGATTTCAAATCTGTGTAGTTTTTCTATGGGTATATATCTTTATTCAGTTGCGAATTTAATGGAGTTGTTCATGAATTAACCATATAAGGAGAATTTATGATTTTTAGAAGTTCAAATAAACGACTCGTCATTCAATCGCATTTACCTACTTGTATGTGATTCGGTTGACTTTCCGAACATCCAGAGCATGATTGGGTAAAACTGGTCATAATTTTCAAGGAACCCTTAATTAGATGGAAGGCATCTCTAGCAGATATAGTTGTCACATTCAGCGGACAAAACCGTTGTAAAACTGTTGCAAAGCCCTAGTGGAATCATTCACTGATGCATACGCTAAAAACGCCATGTTTCGAAGCGCTTTTAGTTTGTGCTAGGTAACGGTAGCGGAGCTGAAACGAGAAAAGTGAACAAAAACTGAGACAGCACGATACCAAAAATTTCTAAAGTTCTAAGATTAAACGTTAAGTTGTAGCCTTCTTAGAAGAAAATTATTGAATTCACAGAGGATGAGGAAAATGAGTTGGACCTCCATGAATTATTCGAATAATCTTGTTTTGAATTATAATGTCCGTTTTCATATGAAAAGTGAGTAAATGCTAGATACACATCGCAATTTAAAGAAAAAACGAGACGCAGTACCACCACGTAATGAACACTTGTTAAGAAACATTTAATAAAAATAATTTCGTTTGAATGAATTAAAAAACAACCAATATAGTTTCTATTTACAAAATACACTTATAACAAATTAATAATATACAAAAATCAAAAACGACTTGCCAGCGAGCGTTCAACACGTGACGAATCACTAACGTTACTGTTAGGTAGCAGTAGCGCTAAACACTATGTCCTCTGGATGCGACGATATTCTTTATACAATGCTTAAAGTAAACGTTGATGTACCCCCCTCCACCAAAGCTACTAGACTTAGACGTGTAAGAAGAAGTCTAAGCTATAGCCTTCTACTCAAACTTTAAAGGCCACTTTATAGTAATAAATGTTGGCAATCTTGTAACATGTGTTTGGTATACCTGTCTAATATTTTACAAATTTTTATTTATGGTTCTCTCAAATATCTTATTTTACATTCATTTCAACGTATTCAATTAGATTGACTTGAAATAATTGAGATACTAATGTGTTTGCCTCCTTACACTTATTGTTTATGCGAAAGTGATTTCTACACAATAACCTCAAAATGAAGGTTGGGAATAAAACTAATAGAAGAAAAGTGGACATTTCAACAAATAATTTAAAAATTACTTTTCCCAATTTTAGGACATCCAAAACGAACAATCAAGCTGAAAATTTAGGTAGTAATTTTCTTATTTGGAAACTTTATGATACAAAAGTGTATGATTCAAAATACCTCTTAAAAAAATTATTTAGAAATCAAAATATTTACTGTTGACTTATTATGAGTAACTAATCAAATTAAGATGATATATGAAAACAAATCACAAATAGTTTACCTTAAATAGTGGAAATATATGTTTAAACAAAAGGAAATATGAAGTATACAAAAAACAATATAGCTAAGGTTGAGTAACTAAGTAGTTCATCTAAATCAATTAATAATTATTTTAAAATGAAATTAATAAACAACGTGCTTAATGATTTATATATATTCATTGTAGGAGCAACAGAACTTTGATATTCAATTTTTATTTGAAGATTATATTATAACCTAATAAGTACTTATTAATATGTTCACTTTGTAGAATTACAAGACGAACATCTGGATTTTGAACCTGATGATGATCTCACAGGCAATGATTCTGAAGAAGAACAAAATCATTTTGCAAACAGTTATAATAATGAAAGCTTTACTGAAAGCAATTCAATTACAGAAGAATTTGAAACCTTTTCAACAGAATCTCAAAAAGAGTACGTATTCTACTTTTTTTGAAAAAATATGAAACATGGCAGTTGGGGATAGAAAATCTTTGTATGGTTAAAACAGATTTTATATCGTAGACCCTTCTATATGTTTTTGTTATTGAATCATCTTGATTTTGTGTCTATTATGATTGAAAATTAGTTTTTAAAACAAGTAATGAATTCACCTTTCAACCTATTTCAGTCTTTATCAAAATTTCACTTGACATCGACAACTTTCATAATTATATTAATCAAAAGATAAAAATCACTTACCACATGAATATCAAAATCTGATAAAGCTGAAATCTGATCTTGAATGTAGATGCTTAGCTGTTTAAAAAGCAAAAAATTACAAATAACAATGCAAGAAAAGCATTAACAGATACTATATCAAGTAAGGAACAATACAGAAACTAAACATCAAAATGTGAGACACTTTTCCTTACCCCATATACAAGGACTGAATATGATGTTGGTATAAGTTGTAAAGGACATAATACATTGTTGAAATATTTCATTAAACTAAAATCTGAAACACTGAAAATATGATTGTTACAATATTTACATTGGACAAACATCTCAGTATTTAGAAAATAGATTAAAAGCTCATTGATATGATAAAAAAATAGAACTGCCTAAACAAACTATGTAATTTAAAAAACATTTGAAACGGAATTAAATACAAGAAAATGAGAATTATAGGAAATGGTTCACATAAGTAGGAACCAGAAAGCTGTCAATGATAAAACCTAAACAATTTGAGTAAAATGTATAGTTCTATATATAAATTTCAATGCAACTATAAATCATTTATGTTTATTTTTGATATATAACTAAGGTAAAATTATTTAATGTGGTTGAAATAGGTGGCTATTTTGGTATTCATGTTATTGGTGATTTATTCATTAATATAATTATGCAAATTATCAATGTCATGTCATATTTTGATAAAGACCAAAATGGGTTTAAAGTTGAAATTACTTGTTTTTAGAAACTAATTTTCAATAAGAAAAGACTTGAAATCAGAACGATTTAACAACAAAAACATATTTTATTAATATTAATAATCAAAGCTGGCAACCCCAAGTTATATTGTGATAAAGACTAACCTTGGGTCACACTGTCTCAAATTTTTGTTCATTAAAAAATAATTTCTTGAAAGAGACCTAAAATTAAGATAATTTGTAACAATAATAAGTAAGAGTACCAGTGGCAGACACTTTAGTGAAGATATTTCTTTAAAAAAAAGCAATTTAAAATAAAAAAAATGATGAACATCTTCCATTTTTAATACAGGGCTATTACTTAGTTAGTACTAAATAAATTGACATAAATAGAAGTCTTCAAGATTTTTGTTTTTTTGAATATGCATTTTTTTATTTAAAAGTGCCAGTGGACATATACTAGACATGTTATGATCAAAGACTTGATAAAAATGGACTTCCTTTCAACATTTCAAGGTGTAATACCTTATCTTTCACTAGAAAACTTAACCCCCTTCATTTTAATTATCGCATTTTTAATAATGTGCTTAAAACGTCTACAACATTCAAATATCTTGATGTTATATTTGATAGTGAATTTAACTTTGTTGAGAATATTAATATTATCCTTGGTGTAGCCTTTAGAAACCCCGGTTCCATATTGAGAATCTCTAGACATTTATCAAAGTTAAAACCCTCATATGGGTCGCAAGAATCCAAACTCATATCAGAAAAATAAATAATGTTAACAGAAAGTATGTTAAATATATGTGGGTCCGATCTGACCATATTTATCCACCTCATAACACACTGTTATATTGGTTTAACCTGACGATCTAGTGACTAGACTTATGTGTTCTTCCTTAATATTCATTCACAAAATTGTAACGAATAAAATTGACTGTCCAGAAATGCTAGGTTTTTTAAGTCCCACTCTTAATTCTACTTTCCAGTTGCTAGAACTAATGTTCTGAAATTTTTTCCTTTATATCTAATGAATCAATATCACTGTCATATGCAAAACTCAGAATATTTTTACAGCACTATTTCTAACATAAAACAAAAAATTTTTACTGCTCCATAACTTTCCCATTATTTGTATTTGTTATCATGAAATTCTATAACTGCTTACTTTTTTGGTATTTTTTGTGTATATTATTAACACTTGTTCTAAATGTTTATTTGTACTTCACAACTTCAAAGGTTTGAATTGCCAACACTTATGTATGTGTTTCCTACCTTTTAATTGATCCTTGCGCTATAGGGTGGTGTAAATAAATTAATGAATAATATCAATAAATCACCGAGATTACCAGTCTGTTAATACTGCTAAACGAATAACAAAATTGAAATAAAATGTTCAAAAACAAAATACTATAATTCTTGTTATTTAAATAAAAGGTAGAAAAGATCATCATTATCAGCATCTCACAAATGCAGATTATAAGTAGGTATATGAGTAAGACTGGCTGCTAGTTTCCTATATTCAGTTAATCTTTGGTATTAGAAACTTCATCCTTGATATGAATTTAATCCATCAACAATTTTTCCTTGTCCTAGAGGAAACATTGTGGAATGTTCTATCTCTTTCCACTCATGATATTTTCCATGAAATTTTTCTCAATGGGTATTTCTTGGTAAATTGAACTGTTTTAAAGCAGTGGCTAGAGGTATAACATTTCCACAGGCAGACTAATCTGAAGACAACTGCTCTATGCTAATATTTTCTTATGAATGTGAAATAAAAAAAACTTGTTTTTTTGATCAAATTTATTTATGTCTACTTTGTGACACAACATATTCTTTATTGTACCTATAGTTGATGTAACATGTCAACCTATGATAGGAATCAAAATATGTGAACCCACAATCGACACATCTGTCATTCTGAATAAAAACAAAGTGACTTCGATTTCAAGCCCCACAGTTAAATGGTTACTGAGAACTAGAAATATCAAATATATACTCTCAATTTGAATTTTAAGAGTTTTTATTTAAGTCTTGTATGAATTCACAGAAATATCACGATTCACCTGACAGATGCAAACATTTCTTGTTCACTTTACTAATTGGCACAAACTCAGTTGTATTTACCTTAATTAAATTTTGAAGATAAAACTAGTGAGTGTCGGCTATAGGTGGAATGTTTGGCTCTAGTGCTCTTACCTTATATATCAATAGGTCCAAGAATCAAGGAATCAAATAATACTGTCAAATCCAATCAACAGGCCACTTATCTAATCTATTGAATTTCCAGAAATTCAGTACACTACTCTACTAATAGAAATAATGACCATTTTAGAATTACTACTAAAACATCAACATTTGAATACTCACATCGAGGGTAAGTATTTGTGTGAATTATTGCCTTCAATTGTTGATTAAAAAATATCATTGGATAGTTCTGGTTTCACAATTGATAATAATCAGAAAAAATTGAAAAAGGGGAATTCAATGAAAAAGCTGGGGTTAAATATAATCATTTATTTTGCATTCAATTAATCTCAGAGTTAGATAAAGAAAAACTGTTTTGATTGATTGAAGGGATCTGCTTCAGTACCATACCTACCCCAATAGATCAGAAGATAGTCGAAAAAAAGAATATTTGCAGGTGATTCCACCACTAATCTCTGGACAAGTTATGATAGACAGTTCAAGTGATAGTGACACCAGCAGTGATAGTTTTGAACATGATGATATGGGTGAAGGTAATTATTATATGTAATGATACAGTTATTAAATTAGATACATACCTATTACCAACTAAACTATTTTATCTATTTTATTCTTCAATTTCTTATCATTAGGGGCATCCATTAATTATGTGAGCCATTTTCCGATCAGTTTAGATTCCCTCCCTTAGAGATTAGAGAGATTTGCCTGAATCCCCTTCTCTTACTTGAGATTGACGCTAAAAATATTTTAAACTAATTGTTTTTTTATTATTCAGAAAAATAATAGACTGTTCAGGTATATTATAGTTGATTCATTTAATAAAATTCAAAGTGAAAACAGATGAAAGCAATACTTTTTTAAAATTTTTACTCAATTCATGGAGACTTTGTACTTTTTCGATGTTATCTGGGATTTCTGGTAGTACCATAAAACAGTCACGGGAAATGTCAACGTTTTCTTCGTCTATTCATTCCAAACTTTTATCCACAATACACTTCAGCTCTTTAGCACGACACTTTACTACACGCAGTGGTAGAATCCTGACTACAATTTGACGTCGAACCGCATGAAGAGCTGATCTGTACTTCTGCAGATTTATACACAAAGCGAAATAAATGCCACATGTCTTACAAAATCTATTATCAATAGTTTTATCATTTTCTATATTACTCTCAAACTGAATAATTTTAAAAGTCATGAGATTTCTTTTAGCTGACAAAATAAATTTTTAAAATAATTTTTCTTTAATATCTGTATATTTTTTATTTTCGATTATCCCCCCTCGGTTTAAATGAGATTTGGTGAGATTCTATTGAACCCCTCCCTTCTTATTCTGAGCACATATAATTAATAGATTCCCATAAACTTTGAATTAACGAAATCAACATTTTAGTATTAAAAATACTAGTAACAGAAACATCAGATGTAAGTTCACTTAATTTGGATCATTTTCTATAAAATTATTTAAACTAAAGAAGATAAGTTTGATTTAATATTTGATTTGATTTGATATTTTCCTTTTTTTAGTTGATGATAATGTGAATTGCTCTCCAACAGATACTGATGAAGGAAATGAATATTGGGAATCGAATGAAAATGGAGCAGAAGAAAATTGTGAAGAACAAATTGATAATAAAGATATCTTGAACCATGATGATGAATATTCTGAAACATCAGTAACCTATGAAGAAGAGGATGTAGCTCAGAAACCATTTTTTTGTGATAAAAGTTTATGTACATCTGGCTTTAATATAATAATAAAAACTAATATAAATTCCAAAAAGCTAGTTTTACAGAGAGATTCTTGGAAAAAGATGAGAAGACACTATAAAGCTATCGATAAAAGGTGGAAACTTCGACCCAATCCTTATCATCACATTAGATTGTTTTTAGAAGATATTGGATATGTTCCATTATTGTATAGACTCAAAGACAGTATTAATTTCAGTAGCATTGAAACGATGAATGTAGAATCATCTTCATCTATGTCTAGTTGTGATACTTTTATTTCAAAGCAGTCTCAGAAAAAGAAGATATGTGAACAAATTGGAAAATGTGAATCACAGTAAGATAATTATATAGTACATCAAATTTCACTAAACAAAATAATATACTAATTTAATAATGTATAAAGTTCATTGATTAAACTGTTTTTATTTCCAGGATATCCTCATTTAAAGTACCGTTGCCTCCTACAAAGAGGCCTCCTACGAGACCTAAGAGGTCAGATAGTGTTTCCTCTAATGAAACCATATTGAGTCGTATAGATGATAGATCAGTACAAGAATGTAGAGAAGATGATGTTATATCAATTTCAGCGTAAGTATTTCAACAACAATTTTGTTCCTACTTGTAAAAATTGATTGTTTGAGATGTGTTGAATTATTTTTCTATTACTGGTTGGTATGTATCAATAAAAAAGTTGCTGACCAAAGATCAAGATATCATAGTCGTGCTTGCCCAAAAAGACTTTACGTCAGTACCAAATGAAAAAGGATCAAAAATACCTGTCACATCTGCACCAAACAAATCTGAACTCCCTTTGGTACCACTAGATATAACTGTGGACGGTACTCCCAAAGTTTCTAAAACCTCTGATCTAAAAGCTAATGGAAACTATCAGGACTTGAATACTTTTAAGGCAGCAGAAATTGAACGCGACGCTATTGATGATACAAAATTAACAATTCAAGCTACTAAAGAGAGAAATATATGGAGTGGAGGTTGAAAACAATGTAGTCGAAAAGTTTGTAATATCTCCTAACGCGCTATTTTACAAGTGAAGTTTAAAACTCGAACGTCAGCTTAAACCACAGTTATCAATTTTTTCACGTTTTATAGGTAGTGTTTACCGAAAAACGTCGGTTTAAATTTTACCAGCAGTCTGGAGGTAGTTTAAACTTTAATTCAATATGATAGTGAGAATTCCAACAATGCTTTTACAAATTGTTCTCATTTTTATTTGGATACATTGAGTAAAGGGCTTTGGTTTTGATGAAATGGCTGAAGATATGAACTTCATATTTGATAAACACCACAATGATAATTTCTCAACATTATCGATACACTTAATGCTATGCAGTATTAGAAGGTAAAGAGAGTTTTGGTCATTTGAAGTCTAATTGTTATGGTTGCCTTAATTCCGTTAAGAAGATGTTATTTATCTTTTTGTTCCACTCACGTTAGTATTTACATTATTCACTTGAATCAATTATTTCCAATCTATCATCTATCACTGTAATAAGGGAGAGGCAAGGAGGCCCTTCATTTCACTAGTTTATTTGCAATAAAGTGATATTTTTTAAAATTGTCCCCCTTATTTTTTAAATTGGCTATGGTTCTATCGAAGGAATTATCAATTTATTATTCTGATCATCAAGTCCCTCGCCAACTCTTCCCAATCTTTATCCTATTTGGTCCAAGTCATTGCATCATTTTTTTGGGAATTCGATACTTTGTATTTATTCAAGAAGTTGACTACTTTCTCGTAAGAAAAGTGGCAAGATCTTTTTTAGTTTTTGTTCATCTTTTTAAATACAAGTTCAACTGTGGCCTGTAAAATAGAAAAACTTTGTTTATTCTTGGCTCAAACTAGAATTTAATCCATAGTTTAAACTTTCGGTTCATCTTCATTTTTACTTGAAGTTGAAAAATTGCTCTTTAGTCAAGATTTGTACTGAGCTATATATATAGGGCTCAAAAATACATATAGATAGAGTACAAAATACATAATTATTGTAAAATGTAACTTATTCATGAATGTTTTATCTGAATATTCAATTTGTGCTTTTTTATTTATAGTTCTTCTATCGGCTATTTGGAACCAGAGGAGGAAGTCAAAGAAGAACAATTTTCCGCCTATCAAAGCCTTATCAACGACAATGAGTCGGTTACCACCAGTTTCTCTGGAGGATATTGGTTATCTTCCAAGTTACAAAATACTTCACCTCCTTCGCCTGTTTCCTTAAATTTTATACCTCCCCAAAACTCACCCTCAAATTCCAAAGCTTTAGCCATGTCTTCACAATCCATTCCTTCCTTATTCACAAATATAATTAAATGTCCGTTTTTAGAATCTGAAACTAATACTAGGAAAAATTCAGCTGTTCCACCAGGTAAGTCTGCATTATTGTGTAATGAGAACTAAAATTTAAAAAAAAATTAACAACACTGTCCAAAAAGTAGCAGATTCTATTGTGTTTGATTAAGGTTGAGAAAAAATTTGAAAATTCTATTAAATTCAATCTTGAAATGCTCAAATTGATCCTAACCACTAATAGTTTTCTAGAATCTCACAATTTCATCAAATTATTGATAAATTACTTAAAATTTTTACCCATCCTTTCTAAATATGATTATATTGAGTTTTGTTCATGCTATTGTTGTAAAGCAAGAAATAAATGCATAAAAGATATTCAAACAATTATTCTTCTACTGGATAGAAGATATAAGAATTAGAAGTAAAAATCGATGATATCTGATGTTCTAAAAGGTCATAGTAATCTTCTAATCTGATAGTGTAGGAATTTTTTGTCTTTAATCATGACTAGTATAGAAACCTATAAACAAAAAACAATAAATTGAACTTTCTAGATACTTATATTTTTTAATACTATGAATCATACTTATTTGATTTAGCAACCTAAAAATAAATGCTAAAATTGTCATCTGTGTGTCAGTAATATTTTTCAACTATAACAAATTTATAAAGTAAACAATTTGTTATTAAACTCATTCAGAGGAGGCAACCTACACAAATATTCAACAATAAATTATAATTTACCACCATAATTTAAAATAACACATCCATGCATATTTATGTATAAATAAATTTTTTATCTCCTCTGATACAAATAATGCATTATAGATTCATATAGTTAGCAGTTACCAAAAGAACACGAGATATACAAGGTGTTTCTAAATTAAGTGGTGAAATTAAGATGGGTCTTTCCTTTAACCAAATTTCCTCAGCCCACCTCTTTTGGAGATATTACCCTAAAAGTTGCTGACTAAAAATTTTATTTCAGTAATGCTAGAAACGTGAAATTCTGTAAATTGCGTGCACTGGTAAAGGACTAACCACCGTTATTTTTTTGATATTCCTGTTATGTTATATGGGAGTGAATTTAGCAAAACTTATATACATATGAAAACTTTTTTCAAGATGAAGTTTGATGATATAAAATTATAACTTAGAATCCTTGTTTTATTTAAAAATATTTTATATTCTTAATTTTTTTTCCAAAATCAATAGCTACAGAGAAAAAAATGAACATCATAGTTTGTAATTTTTTTAATAAATTGAGTGGAAAACAGTAAAGATGTAATATAATTCATAATACGTGTCGTGGATTGCCTTGCAGGTTCAAAGATTTGAGGTGTATTTCTAATGGTGTCAAATCAAATCAAAAACTCAATTTTAGTTACCAAGGGGTGGGGCCAAGGAAATTTTGTTATAGAAAAGACCCCTCTTAATTTCATTCGATGTTAATTTATCATATTTTGTTATATTTGTGAAGAAGAAAATTGTCTTGAAACATTTATATTTAAATAAAAAACTGCTACATTTTACTGGAACACTAAAATTTTAAATTAAGAATATTTATCTCGAATCTACTAATAGAACTATTTATTTTTCATTGTTAAATAATTAATTAATTTCCAGCGGGACCGAATCGTATAAATTTTATGGAAGTTCCTAGATTTTTTGCTGGAATTTGTTACCATCATTATTTTAATGGACGATGCGTTAAAGTTAACTGTACATTACCACATTTTATAAAGGACAGTTTATTTTTTAATAAATGTAAGGATCTTGAATCATCAGAAGAAGTGCGAAGTTTATTCAATTATGTTACTAATTTTGGTAAGTTAATTCTTATTAGTTCATCTTTTGATATAATAAATGGACTATTATTTCTAGATAGGCTTTTTGAAGATATTTATGCAGTATTTTTAAAAGCTTTTGGACATTTCAAAATGAGAATCGATCTTATTAATTGCATCCATCTTTTTTTAAAGAAAGAAAATATAGCATTCAAGAACGCTATGGAAACTATAATTGAATCGCTACAAAATACTGGATTAACTTTTTTACAGACCGTTGAAAACATTTTATTCAATATTGAATTTTTACAATGTCCCATTCTGAGTAAGTTCAGTGGATTACAAACAATAAAATTAATTCTAATTCAATACCTTCAACCCATTTAAAAATGCATAGTTATAATGTGAATGGGGATGTTCAAATAATTAATTATTTGGAATAACTTTTATTAAGGGAATATTCTGGTCTAGAAACTTTTATTTTAGGCATTTTTAAAACTAACGTAAAAAAATGAAAACCAGATTTACTGTCTATGTTTTCATATAATGCTTATTGACTTTATAAGAATATAAAAAAATGGGGAAAAAACAGAATTTAAATAAATTGCAGGTCGGTAAAGTGGTGGCTACATGATTCCAACCCTTTTAGTGATCTGGAACAAGAAAACTTGACCTTATCAAAAAAATAAACAATTAACAAAATGACGTCGACATGAAATATGAATTCTATTGACCTCGAATTTTTCAAAAATACTCCAAATTGAATTTTTTAAAATCCATTACAGACACGATAGAGATATATAAAAAAGATTTCCATCAAATTCCAAAGGAATCGATTGGGTAGAACTTGAGATATGATTACCTAACCTAAACACTTCAAAGTTTCGAGAAAAACGCGTTCAAAGTTTGTTAAAAGTACTTTGAAAAATTGACCATTTTTCTGTTACTCGACATTGAATTTTAAAAAATTTTCGTTCAATAAGAATATTCAACCCAATAAATCATAACTCGGTTTGTATTATGCCTTATCTCTTTTTATCAGCTGCATTTTTGTTTCTTACACTTTTTCGGTTATTGAGACATTCATGAAAAAATGATCAAAAACGTGTTTTTTTTTAAATTAAGTTTTCAATCACTCAATCAATTTTCGCGGTTATTTTCATCATAAAAATGTTCACCCCCTAGTTGAGGGTGAACATCCCTAGTGCAAAAGAACAAATCGGCTTAGGGTAGATTTTTCTTGGTAGCCTATAATTATTCATTTGAAATGTGGTTTCAGACAACTGGGAAAGTGTTTTCTGACCACCATAATAGAAGACTAGTAACCCAGCCATAAAATATTGGGAAATGATAGTTGTTCTTGAACTGCAGATTAAGCATAAATCCATTTGACAAATTATTATCGTAAATTTAGGGATGCCTAGTATCCCATAACTTGACTGACGATCAGAAGCAGATACATTTAGACTTTTCATGTGATTCACCTAGAATGAATCCTGCTGTCCTAGGTATTACCCTAAAACGAACCTGCAAAGCCTAAAGTGGTGTTTTTGTTCTTCATCTGTAAAGAAAAAAGAACAAAAGAATCAAAAATCAGATTGATTATTTTTTTAGTAATCAAAAAACTAAAGTGTAAGTTGAAATTTTGACCTGTTCAATGAAGTCTACACGGGGTACGACCCCACTAAGGACAAGGTTCATGGTCTTTTGTTCCTAACAAATTCTTCTTCTTCTTACGTTAGGACTAGGTCCTGTATTTTCATCAAGGGTTCTCCAGGAGTAGTTGGGATGATGAGGACCAGCTTTCATACCACCTTATAGGTGGTCGTCCAGGAGGTCGAGTTGTGTCTGGTTTCTTTTCCTTTGCAATTTTTGCTAACCGTTCATTTGGCATTCTGTCAACATGGTCTCTCCATTCTCTTCTGCGGCTCTTTGCCCATCTTACTACATCCTGAATATCACACATCCCTTATTTCTTCATTTCTCATTCGATCGAGTAACGTATCTCCTGTTATTGATCTCAGAGTGCGTATTTCTGTTGTTCTTAGGAGCCGTTTAGTGGTTGTGTTCTCCGCTCTAGTTTCTATTGCATATGTAATGATCGGCCTTACGCAAGTTTTATATATTCTAATTTTACATTTTGTGCTCATGTATTTATTTCGTCAAATTAAATCTCTAAGTTATCCTAATATTAATGCTGCCTTCGTTGTTTGTGCTTTTACTTCTTTCTTTAGATTTCTATCGCTTGTTATGTTTGTTCCTAGATATTTGAAGGACATCACTTGTTCTACACTCTGATCGTAGATCGCTAGTTTACATCTTCTCGGTTCTTTAGATAGTAAGATTTTTTTTTTTTGTGGATATTTGCATGTTGTACATGTTCGCTATTTGTTGAAATTTATACAGGAGCTTCTGTAAGTTATCTTCGTCTTCCGAGATGATTACTGCGTCATCAGCATAGCATATTATTTTTATCTCTTTGTCTCCCATTCGGTATCCTCTCCCGGCTTGCTTTACTTTGTTGATGATTTTGTCCATTATAATATTGAACAGGATTGGACTTAGGCTATCCCCTTGTCTGATACCAGTTGCCACAGGTATTTTATTGCCTAATTTGTTTGCCGTTCTCACAAAAGTATAATTATCGGTGTTAAGTTTTTCGATAACTTTTATTATATTGGGGTGAACGTTCCTTTTTTTAGTAGAGTTATAACATCAGTTAAGCGTAACCTATCAAACGATTGGGTGAGATCAATGAAGCACATAAAGGCTGCCTTATTGAACTCTATGGCTTTTTCAGTTATTTGGCGCATTATAAATATAGCATCTATAGCAGATCTGTTGTTTCTGAAACCTTGCTGTTCTTCACATATCCCGGTAGACATTACTTCTTCTGCTAAAATTTTAGTGAATAGTTTCAGAACTACTCATCAGGCTAATGCCTCGATAATTTTGGGGATCAGTTTTTTCTCCCTTTTTGAAAATCGGTATCAGAATACTTTCTTTCCATTCAGTTGGTACATTTTTGACCTCTAGTACTTTATTGAAGATGGATTGTAGTTCATCATACAGTGTGTCGCCTCCATATTTGAATGATCAAATCGAATCGTTTGTTATTTCGTCGATGCCTGGGGCTTTTCTGTTCTTTATTGGCTATCATTTGTTGTATTTTATGCAGGGAGAAAATCCTATTTTGTATTCCATTGATGTTTTCATCTTCGTAGGGTAATTCCTGTGCCGATACGTTAGCTTGTGTTGAACTATAAAGTTTTTCAAAATGTCTTTCCCATTCGTCTGCCGTGATTTTTGTGTTTTGTATGTATTCTTTTATTGGTTTTCTCCTATCCCTCAGAAGATTCCACATTTTTTTCTGTCCCCCATATAAGTCATGTTCCTAGTCATGTTCCATATCATTCGAAAACTTCTCCCAGTGATGTCTTTTAATTTTTCGAATATTTTCGTTGACTATATCTTACAGCTTTATAGTCATTATACGTTGTTGCATTGGATCTGTATTGCAGGTACGATTTTCTTTTCTCTTCGGCTAGGATCTTGACTTCTTGGTTTTGTATTTGTTCTTACCCTTTCCCCCCTTTTTTACAGTCCTTCCACAGGCTTCATCTGCTGCTTGTAGTATATTAGTTCTTAGTTTTGTCCATGCTGCTTCGATGTCATCTGTCTCTTCGATATTATTAGCAGCAATTTTCTCTCTGAGCCTTTGTTGATAAAGGTATTTTGTCGACTCGTCTGATAGGGATTCTATATTCAATTTGCTTACTTCTTCGATAGGTTTGTTACAAGAACATTGAATGGTTATTCGCATTTTTGCCATTACAAGCTGGTGGTTTGTTCCTGCATTTGCAGAAGTTAGAGATCTAGTGTCCTGTATTCTTGTCAGATGGATATTTTTATTTGTAATTACGAAATCTATAGTTGATTTATGTCCTCGTGTATTATCGAATGTATATTTATGTTGTGGTTTATGTGGGTAGAAGGTGTTATTAATTCTTAGTTCATTGTGTATGCATAGCTGTATCATTTTTTCACCACTCTTAATTGATTGTTTCTTCATTAAATCGATTTTTGATACCGATAATAAGTTCGTCGCCAATTCTTGCATTGAAATCCCCTAAGATTATTATTTCGTCATGATTGGGTATACCGTCTAAGATTGTAATGTCTGATAGAATATGTCTATATCCGCCTGTGTTTTGCTGCTGTCGGGTGCGTAGATACTTATTATATGCGTTGGTCTTGATTTTTGTAGGTTGATCGTCACCTGAAGTATTCTGTCGTTAACGTATATTATATTGCTGATTTGGTTCTCGTTGCTTTCGTGTAGCAGTAAACCAACTCCTGATGTTGCTCTTTCATTTTTATTCTTGCCGCTGTATATTAGAATGTAGTTTCCATATTTCCTGTTGCCTTTGCCCTTCTTTTTAGTCTCCGAAACGGCGCATATATCTAATTTGTGTCTTTTTATTTCGAGTAAAATTTCTTGGTCTTTATTATTAAATGATGTTACATTCCAGCATCTAATTCTAAGTAAAGTCGTTTTCCTTTTGCGCTTAATCCTTTTTCTCGCCAGGTTGTCATTATTTAATCCAGTCATATCCGAGGCTAAACCGTTGGATCTCTGAGCACTTTTTTTTACCCAAGCGGGTCGCTAGCCTCACTTGGACAAACTGGTGGTATGAATTAAACATCTACCATACTCATCAGATCTCAATTCTCTAAACTTTTTCCTGATTGTTTTCCATTCAAAAGGAGCCTTCTTTTAATGGCATGATCTCAGTAATGCATAGTTACAGAAGGACAATAAGTGGCATTACTGTTGCAGAACTAGTCTCCTCACGTTATTGTATATTCGTTAGTATTTTCGCGTAGTATAGTATTCCCCTGTTGAATATCTTATACACGTTTCATTTCATAATTGTATTTGATATCCAGTTACCCCTTATGAAGCATAATGGAGCCATTGATAAAGTTTAAGGATATTAAAGGCAATAGAAAACAGAAAAGTTTTGTGTAGATAACTAGTAAAGTAAACAAGTAATACCCAATTGCTAGAATCTATTTTAGGGTTGTATAAATGTCTAAACTGCAAGAAATTTTAAATAACAAAAAAGGTGCATCAATTTGTTATTTCGTTAGTCTGATCTTTATTTATTTGGGTTAAAATTGATAACAGGGTGAAAAGTATATCTGTATTTGTGACTGTTAGAAAGAACAAGTGTAACCAATTGGACAAATGAAGCTGAAGTATAAATTCTTGTTCTTATATGGCATGTTTTATTTATTTTGCATATGATTTTCAAAATTACATCAAATTTTATCTCATTCCAATCAATTTTGGACTCTGGTTTTGTTTTGGTAGAAGGTATTCATTTTGTTTTCCTATCATTTTATATGGTCACTGTATGATTAAATAATTTTTTTTATTTGTTGACATAGCCAACACGCTACTGGACATTTTAACCACTAGGTCTAATATAAGAGATAACTGGGAAGTAATAAAACGAATTTGCAAAGGAACTCAATTCATTGCCCCCGAATTTTTCGAAAGAATACTCTGTAAACTACTGATAATAGAAATTCCAAACAACCGAGACTTATCAATGGACATCTACAACACAGTCGTTAAAAAAGAAATAACTAATTTATCATTAGTAGAACCTCGTTTACTGAGAGCTATAAAAGCGACAGTGGAATTAGAGGAGAAATCATTAGACAATTTCATCGATGAGAATTTGTCTATAGAAAGAGAAAAATATGAAAGATCTCAAAACAATGATTGTGAAACTTCTCCTTTCGATTATGATCAAAACAGTTTATCTGATGCTGATGACAGACTCAATTATGTCGCTCCCAGTTATTCGTCAAGAAAATCTATTCGTGAAGAAAGTAATTCCCCTGTTTCTATCGGTACAAGAAGATCGAGCAGTGATTTGGATATTGGTGGTAATAATTCAGATGTATATTCACTCCAAGGTGTAAAAAATTATCAATATGTACCCCAAGCTGTTACTAAATGTCGTGAGTAAGTACTGCCACTTTTTTATCACTTAATAAGTCAGTTTTTTATAGCTATAGTCCTAAGTAATGTTAAGGGTGTGGAACCAAGAAATTTTTTAAGCAGTAAACCCTGTACATTATTTCTAATTATTTTACAGTCTTAGGAAAGTGATAAAAAATATTTTTTGTATAAAAAAGTATACAAGAACGTTTTTCCACCACAATCATTACACTAGTTACAACACTATTAATAATTCAGTAACTATCACTTCATTTTATATTTCACTTGGTACTCTCCGGAATGTTATATTCGCCACGTAACTTCAATATTCAACTAATTGCTGTACTGTGAGCTCCTTCTTCATCTCAAACTACGCTCTATAACATTGTAGAACTTTCTGTGCCTAGTTACAGATAGCTTCTTCTATTAGCAATAGTTCAATGGTTACCCAATAATAGATGGAGATCCTTACCATCTTTTATAATTTCCACTACATCAAATTATAATCGGACTCATTGGACAATATGACAGATTTAGACGAACAAAATTCTGAAACTTGTCCATATTTAAGCTTTGGGCTCCCAGGTGGTGGAAAAACTAATGAAAAAATCTTTTTGGCAGGATTGGCCAGTGCATAGGGGTCAAAAAACAAATTTATTTATTCAAACTGTAGATTGTAAGATTTAATAATCAATGTACATTAAATAGAATTTGGATCAATTAAGAAATAATTCATATAAATTCTTAACTGGTATCATAATATGATGGTCCATATTGATCTAATACCTCTAGCTCTGATAAGTCATCATTTGGTTTCTCAATACTTAAGATTGATAAGGATAATTATTCATTCGGACTAGTGTACTTTAGTAAATATAGAACATCTGAATACAACGATATTTTTTTGAGAGTTTTCCATAGTGAAGCAAAAATAGGGTGCGATAAAACTAACATTGTCAACAAATCGCTATTTGTCGCTATTCATGAATTTTTTTTCATATACCGTTCCTGAAACGTTGAAATCTTTGTATCTGGCTTCCTGAGTCTCTTCAGTCAAGTGTCTAATTGGAATACATTGATTTTCAATAATCTGAATCGAGCCAACTTCCATCTACATTTTTAAACACCTAATTTGCACATCTTATGATTGTTAATTTAAGCGAGTGACTTTGGCGGTTTCTTTTTTTTTGAGAAACTTAACCCCTTTCTTCCTAAATTTTCCTTCTCATGATTCGGAGTGTTTGAAAAAATTATGTAGCACTCAAAACGCAGACCAAATGCACACACTGTGTGACGCTGTAAGATAGCGTGCGGCTGTGTACCAGTCACAATATCAAATACTTATGTTACTATTTATTACAGAATTAAAAAATTGATTGTCATTTTGTTGACTTACCTTGAATAATTTTAGTACAAGTATTTTGATTAGTATATCAACGTTTCAAGTTTTAGTTTGTTTACTTGAACTTTTCTATTCAATTTTTTATTAATATTATTGATAACAGTGATTAAGCCGTTTTGTCACTTTATGAATACATTGTATGAAATACACTAAGTACGGTTTTAGAATTTCAAAAAAAACGTACAAAAAAACTTGGGTTTACAGCAACTTTAATCAGAAGTTCGTCAGTTACATTGCTCAAACATCCACTATTATTTTCATTGTCAACGTAAGTCTGGTTAATTTTTTACTAAATGCACCATTTCCGGAAGGAACTATCAATAAAACGATCAACGTGGAAGTATTTTCATTATAATGGCTGGACACAAAACGCTAAAAAATAAGTGATTTGAATAATCATCATAATATCATAGAATGAAAAGATCATTTCCTGTATTGATGCTGCCACATAAAATGTGACATTTCTATCCTAATTTTAAGTTCGATAATTATGTTGTATTTAGTCAGTGAACCTTGGAAGGTTTGAAAAACCTTTTTCAAAATTGTAAATCACGTAATGGTGATAAATGTGTTATCACACATGATTGAAATTGGGCTTTCACAACTTTTCGTTTTAGTTCTATGAGTATATCAAGTACATTTAGATGTCCGACTCCAAATTGTAGCTCTTCAAAGGTTAAAACTTCTCAACGTTATTCTCCTGTGGAGAACAGTGTGATGACACACAGTACTACTGATATTACTGCTTTAGCGACTTCAGATTATTATGGATACCCAGATCAACCAATTATTGGAAAATTCAAATTTAACGAAGGATTTATTTTTGATCAGTCGTTACATCATCTTTTACCATCAAGTTGTCACCAAGTGAGTGTATTCAAATTATTATATAAATAAGTAAAATAGCAAATAACAGCAAACAATTGTTCCAATACAACTCAATTTCTCTAGTAGCCTCCTTATTTTTGTTATCAATTGAACTTTTTGACTAGTTTAAAAATAATTGACATTATTTGTTCCATAATAAAAATTTTCTTATTATTCTTTAGGTAAGCATGAGTGAAAGCCATATTATTGAATTGAATAAATTCATTTTGAATGGTAATGGAAGTGGATTTTTAAGGATATTAGATTTATATAAAAGTCCTACTACTATACAGCATTTTGTTACTATGTGTGTAGCCGACATAAAGTCCTGTAAGCATCCATGTAACCAATTTTTAGACCTATTGGAAAATATAGGTAAATTACTGTCATATGTAAAACTGTTTTTTTTTATATAATAAAATATTTATTATTTTGAGTTTTATATACTTTTTGACATTGAATGATTCATAATTTTCAAACTTTCAAAAAATGTGTGTAAGTGTTGAAAAATTAATTAGAACTATTTTAATATCAGAATTAATATTTTTGTTGGAATGAAAAAAATAGGTTGCGAAAATTATTGAGGTGTTTTCTAGATCATGAAAATAGTGAAAATTTGTTGAGATTATTTATTATTCGACAGTTTTTAGTTACAAAAAAATTTATATTTTTTAAAATATTATTATCAGTTGTATGAATTAGATACAAATACGTTTCAGCCTACCTGCGTCATAACACTTTTATTAAATAACATATTTAAATATAAAGATATATTTTCCTTATCTTCTTATTTTTTTTGTATTACTTTACTAAGAGAATTTAGGATAGAGTGAAGACCTTTTTATTTAATTTATTGTTATATTTATTATCATTTGATAGGACTCTACTTAAAATGTGTTTTGTTTTACTTTGAAACTGATCAAATAATAAATTGAAATTCATTAATCACTTACTGATTTTTATTCCAATCACTATTTTTCAATGTTATATTCACTATGCATAAACTTTATTCGTTTTTAGGATGTATAGAGCCAAATTTTAGGACAAACAATTTGTTAAAAGGGATATTTGAAGTAATCGCTTTCAATATGTTGTTAGTTTTTGAAAGGAAATGTCAATATGAGGATGCAAGGAGATTTGTTGAAGTCTTCAATGATTGGGACAGTTTAATATCTTCGAAGGTTAGTTCAATCTACCTTCCCTTGTTTTCCTTATATAAAGTGTCTCAATATTGACGTTTATCCTATTCTAATATGAATTCTATAATGAACGAGTAAATTTATATTATAAATAGTTATAAAAATGCACATGTGTTACAAAAATAAAGTAATAAGCTTTTGAGTATTGTATATGAAAAAGAAATTATTGAATTTGATAATAACAAGATTTTGTTTTAAATTGAAATTTGAAATCAGACTATATTGAAGATTTTTTTGAAATTATTTTTTATTATTCACATATATTTATTATCTTTGAATACACGTTGTTTATAGCAATTTGGATTGAGAAAGTTAACTCCTATGGGACGCTATATATTACTTGCCAAGCTACTCACAAAATCCAAGGCGTTTTACTATGCTTATGAAATTTTGCAGTCACCTGGTAAGAATAATTTATGAAAAAAATTTTTATTAGTATTAATTTTATTCGTTTTCTTTTCAGATCTGAATTTGTTAGATTCTCCTAAAAATTGGCCACTTTTCAGAATTGATAATATAGATCTAGAATCAAGAAACGCGGTGCTTGTTGACTTTTTCAAAGAAGCTTATAAATCCAATATTGAAGTAGTATGTGATATGTTCAGAAAAATTTTCCAGTTTAAAAATATATACCAATTTGGTAAGAAATATTGTAGTAATACCTACTAATATTTTACCTACATTTACATGAAAAATAGATCAATTGTTCATATAGAATTTTATGAATGAAGAATATTTGGTTGAAGCTGAAAATATATCTTACTTCAACCTTGTTGGAAATTACCTACTCATTGAAATGGTATTAATTAATTCAAGGAGAAATGATTTTAGAGAATAGTGTGACCAATTAGAAGATAAATCTGTATTCGTATCAAAATGAATATTTTTCAATGACTTCTGGTACATATGTTTGACGTAACTTCATGGCCTTTTCCAATTTATCTTTATTAATGTTTACAAGTACCTCTAGAAAAATATAAACACGTTCATCAGTTGCAATAATATCCAGCAGGAAAAAGATTGGCGTTACTGGAATTAATGGATATGTCAGTACATAACAAGAAGATGAGAAAACTACTATAGACGGCTTTCCACGAATACTGACTATTAAATTATAGAATCAGGAAGCATTTCATTGAGTGACAACAAAACCGTTAACAAAATTATTATCTTGACAGAATTTCTGGTTTTACTAGAGGCTGACGTTAAATTTGTAATTTTCACATTTTTCGTTTCGAATTTTTGCAAATTTTCTCTTATATTTTATCTTTTCCTTAAATTTTGTTAAATTCATAACTAAAGACTAGAAAATCCAATTTCTAGTAGAAAAAGTCACCAATTGTATTCATTCCAATAAAGCATTATAAAATGAAAGTATTTTTTCACCTTTCCGGGTTTAGCTGATTATTTTACACTCAATTTTTTCCTTCATATAAGTACTCCTTTCTGAGTTTTTCAATTAAAAAAAATAGATCTCTTTTGTTATACACAGTGTTGGACATTACTATTGTTACAGTATTGGTTAGATTATTCTTCTTTCCGTTGTAACTTGTCTTTTACATGTATGATTTTTACGGTTTTTAAGTATTCTAGACTATTCTGTGTTCAACAAGAATATTGGAGAGAATCAGATTCTAAATCTCTAAATATTAAGTAGAAAGTTGAAACCTTGGTTTCTCTAATTGTAGATTTGTTTTAAAAAATAATTAGAAAATCTAGTACGTTATGAATTTTTGTTAGGTTGTTCTTAAGAAGTGGTAACAATATAGATAAGGCTGGATTGAAAGGTTAGGATGGACAGTGTTACTACTATTCTGACATAATAATTTCCTATTTAAAATTAGACAACATTGCACGAATGTAAACCAGACAGAGATATAACCTCTTTTGTATACATTATCTCATCACTTCTGATGGGAACCATTATGTTAATCATATAGTTAAGTGATTCAAAGTGTCCCTTGGACACTTGAGGTTCCATTAAAGTAGAAAATCACTTAATTTTATTTTGTATGCTGTTGGTTAGAAATTAAGAATCAAAATTTTGGTTAAGTAACAAAGTAGATTTAATACGAAGAATATGGTCAATCATCATTGGTTAGCCCAAAGATACATTACATTAATTTTTGTTTTAGATGCTTACAGTTATTTCAATCCGATGCTGGAACATCTCATTAATCATGAAAAAAGTCTGTTGCTTAAATATTTCTACTCTAATATAGATATTTTTTACAATAAAATGGAAAGAAATATATTTCGAGCGTTTACAATTTTTATGGAGGGTAATCTTACTTTAGAACATAGGTTAAGATTATATGAATATGGTTGTAAGAAAGGAATATATGTACAATTTACGGTAAGATATCAATTTAAATTTTATAGAAACGCTTTTGAAGCTCCTGATTTACCTACTATATTATATGAAAACATTTTGTTTTGACTATCTGGTAATGAATCGCTTCGGTGTCATTTTATAGTGACACCTAGTTTATGGAGGTTTCTTTTAAAAATACTTATATAATAATTATCATTAATATTTGTATGTTCAATATACATATACGACCATTAGTTTATTGAGGGCTATAATAGATCATAGCTAGCCTAGTAAGGGGTCAATAACTGTTGCGCACAGAGGCCGTCTGATAGGTCCGTCGTGCTGTACTTAAAACTACCAAAGGCCGATATCCATGCAAAACTTATTAGACAAATTGACTTAAACCTTTCAACGTCACTAGGCAAACTGTAAGGCTTGTCCAAGTGTTGGAACCGCTGGACTCTCACTGATGACGTAGTCAGCAGTTTCTTCCTCATCCATACATCAGTAGCATTCCGGATTATCCTAAATGCATGGAGATAGCGTCTTAAACGACCGTATCCGAAGACTAGTGACTAGTCAAATTTCACGTCTGTCTAAGTGGAGTAATTGGTTGGTTAGACAGGAAGAATATCTCATGCTATGAGCTTCCATCCATCTCTGCAGAGATTGTCTTTTGACAAAGAGCTGAACCTTGGTGTCCTCATTCAAAAGCATAAACGTAGAGCACAAGTCGTTATGGCTTTTATAGCAGAGCATATTAAGATTACTGTTGTTCTATTTCACGTGCAAATTCCATCAAACTGAATACTTCGGCTCGGAATATAGTAGCATGCTCCTCAAGCAAAACAGATTCATTTATATTGGGGTCTACTTCATCTTGGAGACACCAAGTGGTTCAATTAATTGGTATTTGTAGACTTAGAATCTCACTTCTACTGTTCTCTGTTAGTGATGTGCGCCTCCAAACTCTTATTATCTCTTATTATGGCAGGCGCTATAGGCTATAATTACCACTGTTATAATCACCTGTTTAAATCATTGTAAAAATGTTTTCAGACACATTGAAGTTTGAACCACAAATATTTTAGCATAAGCTGTATATTTATCTGAACAGCTTATCAACACATACTATTAACAAATAAATTGTAGCTATAATAAGAATATTGAAAAAAGTCTTGTCACGTGCTAGTAATTGCTCAATACGAGGGTGGGTTATAAATCTTGGCAACTTAATCTTTTATAAATATGTGAATGGATCACAAACGTATATGTGTCGTGTGAAAGATCTGCAGACACAGTGTGTATGTAGAACAATAGATGATTCTGGTAGTAGTGCAGCAAGGGCTGTGAAATCGGTTAGTTAGACCACCCACCATACTCTCTTAAAATTTAGCCCTGTGATTTTATTGACAAAATTGTAGATACGGGCGGTTTTCGTTGGCAGTACCAGAGCATTACCTTGAATGTTTTTAGACAGTTTTGTCATGTCTTTAAGTGTACTGTGTCATTGTTTTGCATCATAAAAGCCATATTGCTCCATATACAAATGGGTTACGATATTTCAGTGCTATTAATTATCCACACTTATGTTTTGTATCTTTTCGTCTGTTTATGTTACATTTTACAACCGGACTGGTACATTCAAAAAACAATAATAGTTGCCGTTACTAACCACAAAATTACTATCAAGCAATATTTGAATTTATATTATTTGTTGGATAATCTATAAAAAAATTCTTTTTTAGGGTAGAGAACAGACAATAGTACTGAGGACAAATATGCCTAACAATGAAATAAAATTGATACTCCAATATTATTTCAAGGCTATGTCTCGTCTTGCATATTATGAGGTTAATCATGATCTCAATATAGAAATCAAGCTACCGGATGGTATCGTGGATTCACCTAAAATATTGCACAGGTGTATTAGGAGTATTAATGAATTGAATATGTCTGTTAAAGAAATTGTGCACGATTATTTTCTATTGCAAGTTATCAGTCCTGATAAACAAATAAATACAATGCTACAAGTACCTAAAGACGAACTTAGAAAAATAATAAGAACAATTTAGTTATATTGAATTGAAACAAAGAAGTTTTTTTTGTTATTAGTAATAATACGAACCTGCAATTTTTTATGTGAATACTTTATTACTTTATATTAAATTACATTTTATATTTTTTCATGAAAGAATTACTTTCGAAATATTGATAACATAAAAGTATGTAAAAATTTTAAAACATTCGATGCAAAACTTATTCGAGAATTACATTTTCATTTGTAAGACACACCTGTTGTGACCCTTAAAATACAATAGACAAAATTGCCGGCTTGTATTACTTATATGTTAATTTTTATATGAAGTGAATCATTTTTTCTGTTTATTGTAAATATTTTCATGGAAGATCTGGAATAATCTCTTAAGTTTTATTGGAAAAAGATCTTAAATTTCAAGGAGACATTTAAATTTGGTTGTTTTAATATTTCATTATGTTTTTATGATTATAATTAGATATGTATCTTCATATGGACGACCGCATGAACTTATTAATCTGTATTGTAGCTAAGTAAATACAATTATTTTTGTTTGTTTCTTATGTCGAATAATTATTTTTATACAAATAACTGATTTTAATATTGAGGCTACGAGGATGATCCGAAACAGAAAAGTCTGAAGATATTTCATCGATAAAGTGAAGAACGATACTGCCACTGTTAACTGAATATGATGGTTAGGTTTAGTATTTTTAAATAAAATTTATTGAGATGATCTAGTGACGATTCTTAAATATGATTTGTTTTTCACTTTTTTCTGTTTCATAGGATTTCACCCAATGCTATATTCCATGTTTTTTTTAATTTTTTTACTCATATATTTGGTATATCAATTCTTTTAACTTGTCTATTATTGTACAAACCATAATCCTTCTCTAATTTCCAAATTTCTCATATAATTTGAGATTTGCGGAGTACAATGTACAATGTATGCACGGGAAATCTACAAGCTGTTTTAAAATCAATAACTGACTATATTATATAGTCAGAAGTGGTTTTGGACTGAACAAATTTATAGAACTAGTGGTTCTTAAAATTCGAATAAAGTAGTGCTTCAATTTAGTAAGGTAGATTTAAGTACGCTAACTTACAGTGTAAATATTAAGGTATTTGCACAATATAAGAAAGCAAAAGGAAGCTTCAGAACACATTTTCAGAGGTAGTGTAGATGAGGCAAGGAGACACAGCTAAAAGGAAGTTCCTCCAAGAAAATTTTTATATACATGTAAATTTGTAGTTTTACCAAAAGATTCTTTATATTGATGCAACAGTAGTACAATATTAAAGGAAAATCCAAGGTCCAAGTGACTTAGAGAAATATGGAAAATTGTAAGAGAGGTGCTATTCCTTGTTCACATGTTCACAGATTGTATGTATGTAAGGAGATACTAATTGTTCAACAACTTGAGGAAGAGGCTTTGAAAAAACTTTCAAGGACGCGTGTAAATTTGTGGAGTCATCAAAAGATCTCTTTTATATCAATGTAAGAATAGGTAGATCCACAATTCAACAAAGTATGAAAAAAATGAAGCAGTTCCACTTGATTTAAAGGGATTAGGAAAAGTATAAACAAGCAGCTTCAAGTGTATTGAACGCTTTAAGGTCAGAGGTCATAAAAATTGGTTTTTCACGAATATCTCGCTTCCTATTATTTAAATGAGGTTTGCACTACTTATGAAAGTTGTAGGGTATAAAATTCTCTACAACTTTTGTATAATTAAATAACGCCCATTATTTATGTACTTATTATTAATTATTCATATTTAATTAAAATAAGTGACTTAACTATTTATATTTAACTATAGTATATTATGAATTCTGGATTATATATTTCAAATTAAAAAGGACAGTAAGGGAATATATTTCACACATATCTTTATTTATCATTAACCTTGCGCAACTATCATGTTTGATTGTAACATACAAGCTAACATCAGTCTCCGAGCCCGTAAAAGAAAATGTTACATCATTGGAATCCTAAGTGTTGATAATATATCATTATCAACTTCTAGAAAATTACAGTAAGCAACCTAAAATAAAAACGGAAAATTTATTATTATTGTAGTAGAAACTAAAATGAGGATTCCCTAAACATCAGTTCTTAATTATAAAAGCACAAATTATAACAATCCTAATTACTGACTTAAAATTTTTTTGTTACAATTGAAATGATTCTTATCTTTATGATTTTTGGAATGTTTTTTCTGGTTGCCCAGAATTTTAGAGAACACTCTTCTGAGTTGTTTTGACTGTACATTCATCTTAAATATCACATGAGTTAATGGATGCTATATTTCATGCACCATAAACATTACTAACGGCCAACGTCCTGTAATTCGCGCAAAGTTATATGCCACCTTTTGTTGACATCTAACCAATTATCATACCATATATATATATATATATATATATATATATATATATATATATATATATATATATATATATATATATATAAACATAAAACTTTTCTCAGGCCTTTTTAACTTCATCTCTTCTGGAATCTGTGGTTTATTCTTCCTCGCAGAGAAGAGAAATACCTGCGTAGATTAGCATTAAATGCATCAAAAAATGTCCTTACCGTTGCCAGTTTATCATATTTCTGTCGTTCTGGCCTTGTTGTATTATCGTTGGAAATTGTGAAGCAAGAATTTGAATATTTCTAATGATATTGTCAGCCTGTATATTTCAAATCCCATGCCATCTATTCGATTGTGATAATTGCTTTTCATTTTACCAGCAATATAAAGCAATCCAAGCAGAGCTTTTATTTAATCTTTGTACGTTGGTATTAGCGTTCTGTTCTTTTCTGAGTATTCCATTCATTTAATCTCCATATTTGTGTTTGTCACCATATTTTTTATCATGCCATTTGTGATAAAGTCCATATTTCAGCTGCTACTGTCTTCTGTTTAGCTTCTTTAATTCTCGGCAGATGAATTTTAATATTTTCAGCGCGAGTTCTAATGTTTCTTCCATTTGGTGTCATCTTTTGATATGAAGCAAAGCTCACGATGTCTTCTTAATTCAAATGCATCTATCTACCTATCAGATATGTCTCGTTCTGAGTCAGAATCCTCATCTTGAATTTCGACATTATCTTTTCTTCAAGACTGCTGTCTCTGTCATAAGCTTTTGCCATTCCATCTGATTCAGCTTAATCCCAAAGATGCTGGAGTCTTTTCTGTTCGTCTTCTTAACTGACTGAAGCCATTTTATTTTAAACAATTCTAAATAAATAATATGATACGTAATTGGATTAGTAAATATATTTCAAAATAAATTTTTCATTTACTTTATTTTCAGTATTATACAACTACTGAAGTTAAGGTCAGTCTGTAGGTCCGAGCACGTGTTAAACGAAAGGTAACATCCGTCGCTGAGACCGAATTCACTCGAAACAACTGACACGTTTGACCCACCATTTTGTACTGGAATCCGTCGGGCTATAGCGTGGCACAATAGTAAATTGTAAACTGTCGGCCCTGCGAAGGCATGTTAGCCTCAGAAGGTTAATTATGGCATAATAAGCTTTTATTAAAAGGTGAATATTTTTGTTGATTTTAATTATAATAATATAATTTTAATTATAATAAAATTGTGATCGGAAGCTAGTTATTTTCTTCTTTTTCGTCGTCTTCCTATTGTCGCTCAAAAATATTCAATTCTCTATCATCGTTCTCATTATCGGTCTCCAATCCTCCAAAATTTCTGGTTCTTATGTGCTTTTTTCATCGGAAGTACTTGGATATAGTGGAACGTTGAGGCCACAAGCTAAATAACATACTTGCCCTGATCCATCCATATCCACAGCAGAAACTACAACCATTTTTGCAATTGCAAAATGTTATGTTTAGTAGTTTCGGCTGGTGATGGAGGTAATAACATTCTTATGTGCTCTAGGATTTCATTTTCAAGCATCTAGCTCCATTCTTGAGGTTCTAAGTTCTTTCCTAACCACGTTTGAAACTGGTAGTAAGTATGATTTATATGTTGATGAGCTGCACTTGTTGGTGGAAGTGTTGACAGGTTTATTTAATTTCGTTAACTTGATGAATTGCACGTAGTGGAAATTATCAATGTTGTACTCAGATATTGGAGCCAACAAGATGCGCAATCCATTTTCAAATAATGTTTGTACGGGGCAGTTTTTTTGTTGGAATTCTTTAGGTACATTTTTTTCCCTCTTATAAATAGCGCAGTCGTGTAAAAATAAAATGTGTTTTTTAGTTAAATATAAATAATTGATAATTAGTACATACATAATTCTGGGCATTGCTTAATAACTCACGCTGTGTACTCTTCGCGATTCACCTCAAAACTGTTGATCTTATGAAAAAAAGTTCATACAAAAGTTGTAGAGATTTTTATACTCTACAACTTTCATTTTAGGTACAAATCCCTTTAAAGTAATAAGAACCGAGATATTCGTGAAAAACCGATTTTTATTTGTATTTGTGACTTTTTAGACAAAATTTCGTACGACAAAACCAAGGTTTATACCAATTTACAGCTTATTATCTTTCATTCCGAGATGGACCCCTCTATGACCGGGCTAATAATTCAGCATATTCTAGACTCTAATTATTCGAAATCCGCCTACGGAATTTGAGTTAAGAATATTTAGTAATAAGTAAACAATTTATGCCATTGTATATGGCTGTCATTAGTAATATTCTATGAATATATACATCGAGAAAATATAACTCTTCATAGATGTAAATAGTATATATTTTATTTTCATTTGAGGAAGATAAGAACATGATAGGACACATGTTGATAAGCATTATATTAATGTTGATTGAGTTACATTTTATATTCTATGCTATATTTTTTAATAAAGTTGGAATCTTTAAACAGAGTTTTATTTTATTGTTTGTAATAAGATTATGAATTATTATAGTAATCAGTTAAAGAATAGAAAATGATTTTATCCTGGTCAGTATCATTTCTAAGAAAGAACTATTGCATTTCATCAAATGGTTCACAATATAATAAATTTATTCATTATATTCAAGTTTATGAAGCATATACAGTGAACATCTAAATTGTGGAATTTATTTTTGGATCGAAGTTCTGAGAAATTAATTATCTGAAAGTTTGAAGCAACTACTATTTCTAATTAACACATGTATTAAAAAATATAAATATCGACGATATAGTGGATTTCCGTCAAGTATACTATCTTAGTAAACGTGCTAAAGTATGAATCCAGTTATATATGTTTCCCGAAAGTCTTCTAGTTTTTATTTTTAAAACAATTATGCAGCAAACCGTCCCAAGTCTGCAAGGGTAACATTCAAATATGAAAGATGATAGTTTCCATCTGAAATTGCAATATTTTGGTTAACAGGACGTGGAGTATTACTTTGGTTTAGAAGTAGTTGAAACATTTTCTCTGTTTTATTACAAATAGTTCTGAAATCGGATAAATACATCCGTGGATATCTAGAAGATGGAATAATATGACTAACTAACCGAAGAGCTGAAAAATTAATTGTTTTTCTAGAACAGTCCAAATTCTTACTATATACTATGGGTGTCATTAAAATCTTCGTCAAGATTTTTGGATATACGTAGAATACACTAGTGTTTTGGGATGATGATGAGTTTAATACCACTCTTAGTTCCATTTTGAAAATTGCTTAGTACGGTGTGTTGGTTTTTGAAGCGAAAGTGCATTCAATGAAAGAGTACAGGAAGATGTTTATATAGAACGAATGTGTTCTGAAAGAAATCAGAGCTTATAATATACAATCAAATATAACCACGTACGTATAGAAGATAATAAATTATATAATATACCAATAGAAGTTAATTTAAAAAAATCAGAAGTCTGTTAATTGTGAGAAAAAATAAAGAAAATAGAAATTTAATTGGTGCTTTATTATAAATAAGCTCGGCTGCGAGGCCTGATATAAGTTTCAGTGTTAATTTTTTGAGTATATTTCAAATATGTTATAATGGAACACTGTACATAAGATGCCTTACAACTTTAAAATATTTATATTTAACTAGGAATTTGCATTTATTTATGAGAATTAATATATAAATCTTATTGAATCAAAAATTAATATGAGTACAGTATCAATGTAAATGTGAATCGTGCGAATAGGGCATGATCTCTTTTATGTTTGAAAGAGTTCATGCGCATGAGACGTGCCTTGACAGGCCCTAGTTCTATGTAAGATGTTCTATTGTATAGGTGTTTTCTTATTGTTCTTATTAACAGGCAATAAACCCTATTACGAGTAATTTCTTTGATTACCCTAGTACCTTTACACAATTAAGTAGCTGAAGAAGCTCGAAAGAAATGGTAGTAAGAGACTAAACCGTTTTGTAAGTAAAAGTATCTACTGGAATTGGGAGTAGAGGTAGAATTAGTCACGTTGAGATTATTCTTCTTTATTTCGTTATTTCTCGAGACAAATAATGAGATATTCTTCGAAATGGAGCGTTGTACTGCTTTGGTTCATTATTGTTAACTGGACTCCTTACAGAATATTAGGAAAAGCAATATGTTAATTCCAAGAAATCGAACAATATATATATAATATACAAGAGATAAAAAAAATTGAAATGGTAGGACTTTCAACTCAACAAAAAATGAAGATCAATCAACTCCAAATGGCGTAAAGAGCATAAAATACAGAAAGATATTCATAGGGAATATGACCAGTGCTTTGCTATTATTTTAACTATCAACTTGACGTCACAAAATATTGAGTTTTTACAAGATCGCGTGTTGAATACCTACTTTGTTTTTTAAAAAATGTTGGTTATGAATGGGTAAGTTGCTTTTTTATTTAAACAAATTTAAAATAACACTATGACTAACATTTCAATCAATATATTGTAAAGAAAATAATACAAATGTTATAATTAAATTAATTCAATTAAAATGAATCAACTTACTAGCATAGAGAAATATAATTGGAAATAAAATGATAAGTAACAACGTGAAAATGAAAAGTATCCTTCCCTATTTCTGAAATTCTGTGCCTTGGTCTACCAATAAAGTTTCAGATTAAATATAAATTAATTGGGAAGGAGACAGCACATAACAGATTGTCAGAAATCTTCCAATATTCTTATACTGAATATTTTATTGAAAATATCATGTGACTCTTTAATTAGTTCTTAATATTAACAATACAGTTTCTTTCTTTATTCTGAATCTTGTATGAAACTAGTCATCCCACTTCTCGAAATTATCGACTCTTTCCCTTACTACAATGCGCGTTCGTTCGTGTTAAAGGAATTCAATACGATCAATGTCATCACTATCCAATAAATAATAAATGAAATCCATGATATCAAAATAAAAATCTCATTGGTTGATGAACTACAGTTTAAATAGATTTTTATTATTTTATGTCTATGGAAAAAATAGACAGCCAATCGAGTCTACAGATAAAGTTCCAGTTGAGTTTTTTTATATTTTTTATCCACTAATTTATAAACTAACCGATAAAGTAAATTTGGTTCGGTATTCATCAGTCAATTAATGATTTTATCTATTTCATATTTCACTTTTATTTTGATACCATCGATTTTGTGGATTACGAATTAGATAGTGATGAGGATATTGATATTGGAGAATTTCTTTAACACGATCCAAGCCCCTATGTAGAAAGGGAAGGGTCGATAATTTTGTTGTTCCATCTGCTCTTTTATTTTCTGAAATATTCTTGTTGGTTAGCAAGTTTTAACAGTAAATTCCTTTTTACGAAAGAAGAAGATTGCTATCTCATTCTTTTATTATTAGTATTTTTTATTCTTTCGGAGTAAATCTCATACACAAAAATCAGATAAAATCATTTTATACGTAAACCAAACATAATTCACAAAACATAATATGTAGATTCTGATGAGAGCCCTCAAATTTATATTCTATGACTGTATGGGCTATCATTCAGTTAACTGACTTATCTGCCAACTGGAACTATTTCGGAATTTAATCAACTGATGATGAAAGTTATTCTGTTGTTTATAAACCCTTTAGAGTGTGGAGACGGTCAGAGTAGCGATTTGCTCAATCTACCATTCGTGAATCACGGCCTTTTGAAAGGAGATAAGTTATGGTTTGGTGTGGAATTAATTTCCCTGCCCGGACTGAACTGATTTTCATAAATAATGGGGCTCTGATCGCTTCGAGGTACATCGAGGAAGTCCTTCTAGAGGCTGTGATCCAATTTGCTCCATTTATTGGTAAGCAATTCATTTTAATGCGGGATAATGCTCGTCCACATACCGCCAGAACTGTTACCGATACTTGGAGCAAGTGGAAATCATAGTTCTGGGCTGGCCTGCACGATATCCCGATATGAATCTCATATAACATTTGTGGGATAATTTAGGGAGGCGTGTTAGACATCGCCATCCTCATCCTAAAGACTTAAATCCGTTCAAAATTGCTGTTCGAGAAGAATGGGATGCTATGACAGTGGAGTACGTCCAGAATTTAATTTCTTCGATGATTGACAGGGTTAGAGCCTCGCCGTAGCAGAAGGAGTAATACCCGCTATTATAATTATATAAATTTTTAGGATACCTAATAAAAATGAAGAATAACGTTTTCTAAGAAATGTGTTAATTTATCGTTTTCATTTTTTTGTAAATAATCAATAAAAATTATTCACTTTTGGCAAATTTTGTTTAAATAACCTATAAATTAACCGAATTTCAGTGTCCGTTTTTGTTGTTGTTGAGTTTATATAGTAATTGAGTAACTGGCCCTGATTAGATCCTGTAATAGTAACCAACATATATTCTTCGATGCCGCCTTTTTAGCGATATTATGTTGCCCGGTTCTGTTTAAATGTCCCGGTTCCAAAAATAAAAGAGGCGGATAGATATTTTATGATTACATCGTGTTAAAGGCATATTTATGTTGAAAAAAACTTTAATTTTGTATACTACTGAGTTGAATTTGTTCAGAACTTATCTACACTTTCTATATGACATCAAAGCAGCGTATAGGATATTCCATCATTGTACTCCACTGCTATATGAAACCAGAAAAAATAGTATGAAACCCAGTGAGTAATAAAAGTACGGAATTGAAATTACTCTAATATATCAGAACACAAAGTTAATTAAATTAGTAAATAACAAAAACTTTCCAGTAAAAATACATCAAATGATATTAAAAAGCAGCTCTAGCTACAAAGCAATTTGGTTGCAAAAGTTGTTTGGAAACACCATTTTACTGCAAATTTAACGAGCGCATCTGTACATAAAAAAATAATCATAGGGTGAATAAATCTTGGAAGTGTTTCCTTATGTTAGGTAGCTTCATGCATTTTAAGTTTATTCTCTGTGGCAACTCACAAAATTAATCAAAGATATAGTTTTGAATTTTTAACAATCATTTAATTCAATCAATCAGAATAGATTAGGTTAAGAATAGGAATGAAACTGTGGAGACTAATTGCAATGGTTATCAATGAATCAAAAGCAAGAATGCACAATCATTAACGAAGTGAGACAAAGTAACTCACTATTTGCAACACTATTTAATCTATTTCTAGATGTGGATCGAGAAAATATGGATACAGCGGTGTTTAGATGCTAAAGAAACTGCGATAACAGAGGGAAAAGGAATGAGGTTTAAAATAAAAAAAAAAAAAACTATAGAATAAGGCAAGCAATTCAAAAAGGGAACTAAAACAGCAAATTATGAATTAAATAAAGTTTGAAGTTTCAAATACCTATGATGTAATAATGATTAATAGTAATGAAGAAAAACGATAAGAAATTGGAGAAAACATATTAGCAACTAATTGAGCATAGCATACAAATGGGAAGTTGTTAAAAAGCAAAATACTAACTAGAAAAACCAAAATGAGCATTTACGAAACAATCGTAAGACTGCTACTAATTTACTGTACAGAAAACTTGACAAGAGAAAAAGAAGAATAAAGAAAAAAATAAAATAAGAATAATATCAGGCATGGTCAAGATTGATTAGAATAAAAGAGGTAGAGTTTGAGTTAAGAATTAAAAAAGGAATTGTAGGAGGCATCTCTTTTGATGATACCTCTGACTCCCAGAAAATTTATGTTAAAGTTCAATTGTCTCCATGATTCTTTTAGTAACCTCTGCTTATCTTGATTTCCATTTGTTTGTATATATATTTGAAACTCTTCATTTTCTCCAACTGTGTTTCATCTATTTTGACAATACTAAATCGTTGGCAAAAGCATATTTAGATATTCCAACTATTTCCATATTTTTGTATCCTATACTGTATCTGTTTCACTTTTGTTTTCACTTCTGTCAATACATCATCCATTATCATTATGAATACCACCGGACTCAGTACTCCCCTTGTCTTAAATCTTCTTTAGTCGTGAGATCCTCGGATTGGTTATTATTTTTCCTCACTCGGTTCCTTGTTGTTTCATATATACATTTGATATTGTTTCTCAATTTAAATCCAACTCTTCTTTGTTGTAAAATTTTCTTTATTTAATTTTTTTGGGTGTTGTCAAATGTCTATAAAACCGAGATATAATTTTTGTTTTATATTCAGTTTATACTCTATTATCAATTCCTCTAATTGATTGTTTATAATTTTTCTTATTCTGTTCCCTAATATATTCACATTCTGGAAAGCGAATGAGTTGTTAATATTTAAGCAGTATTACGTAGTATTAGCAGTGACGTGACATCGCAATTTTGAAATATTCGTATTCGAATCAAAACAAACTTTGTTTACATTCAAATTACTAGACGCGAATAAATCTATTGTCATATTAAGTATCGAAATAGTCTATCTTGAATACCTACCTCTATCAATATAGACATTTTAAGGATACTTTCCGACACTAACCTACTTTAAATTAATGCCGTGTATTGTAACCAAACAATTTCATGCATAAAAATCAATCTTTCTAATAAATATAAAATTCTTGTGTCACGGTGTTTGTAGTTAAACTTCTCCGAATCAGCTTGACCTATTTTCATGAAATTTTGTGTGCATATCTATTTTTCATCCCCCTAAATGTGAAGGTTATTTACACCCTAATTTTTTTATTGTTATTTTTTAGATACAATTTTTTGTATATATTTTTTTATGATATACCATCAAAAAATACATACAACCCTAAATTTTCAACCCTGTATGATCATCACCTATTTTTTATTTGTTAATTATAAACTTTAAATTTTTGACAAGATTTTTATTTTATCATGACTCAATTTTTTACCCTTCTACGATCAACCCTTATTTTTCCATCGCGATTTTTACGGAAATCAAATATAGTAATTAAGTAAGATGAATTCTTATTTATATTTCAATTATTTTTCAATTTCCTTTTTGTATCGATCGAAGCAGTGACTGTTGTACGTATCATTTTGATTTTTCTGTGTGTTCTCATGTTAATTTTACTGTCATCGTATCATTGAGTTCCAGTGCAATAATTATTTATTAATAACTAAAAAGACAGTTTTTCTCTCAAGTAAATAAACACGCGTTGTGAGCTCCTCTAAAAACGGCCATTATCGTATCTGTACATATTGTACTTAACATTGCTTGCAAATAGTTTTAAATTAAAACAGAAACGTGTACGTGTTTAATAAATATACGTGTTTTATTATTGTGAAAGGTAAGTCAAATAATAGGCAAACTAATACAATATTAAGTTACATGTACAGTCAGCAAGACCTTAAGAGACCAATTTGAGTTATCGAACAATTAAATCTAGAGTGATGAAGATATAATAGTACAAGATCAGGCAAAAAAACAATGCAGATGTGCGTTTGAGCACGGTACAGTTATGTCATTCATAATTACAAGAGGCACGAGAAGGACGAGACAATTAGAATGAAGAGAAACGCGCAAATTCATAGTAAACAGACGTGGAGGAATTGGCCAACAATGCCAACAAGTTCTTAGAGCATTTACATCAGATATATTTCTTCGACTAGCATTCCAGTATAAGTCTGATGTAGAATATTCGGCTAATTTCAAAGTGGTTATTAGACAACTATAAGTGGCATATTCTCGCCCAATTGATAGTAAAAATATGAAGAATTATGTTTGATGTCTAGACTAGACAGCTATCAAGAATTTTAAATTGAAATATATCCGTTACTTTAATAAAGAATACTATCAATCCAAATAAACCATACTTACATTGTCTATACATTGCTTTCGATTATAAGTACATCCTTATACACTTTTTCTAAGTCAGTTATTTTTATTGAACTAGAAAAATATTGCGTAGATATAATTTATATGGCACAACGTTTCCCGGGTCAGCTAGTCTGATTATAAATGTTTTCATCAATTGAAAAACATTACCTTTTAGGTTAATCCTGTACTTAGTTTTATCTACCGTTAATTTTTATCATTCAAAAAGACGGGAATACTAGATTTCTAGTAGACTCTATTTAGAAGGGTTAAATAGACTTCACAAAGTTGGATTAAACTTTCACATGCATGCTGAGCGTTCTAACAAATTGAAAGTAATGACTTCAATTAGATAACAATTAAGTAATCTTAGCAATCGAAAAAATTAATTCTATTAGGATCCATAAAACAACTTTTTTGATGAATTATCGTATGTTTTGTATTTATCCGAATCATACTTCTCCTTCTCCTTCAACTATTATCCTTTCTTAGTTTTCCATATTTATTTCAAAGCGTTGTAAACGACGAATGGTATAAATTCATTATTTCGGTTTCTGAAAATATATCTGGAAAATCGAGAAACATGTGAAAATTTGAATTATGAATTGACATTCTTCAACGTGAAAATACGATTCCTACCTTCAACAATGACAGACACAACCCTCAATTTTCTAAATGGGAAGTATAGACTATAAATATGTTATACTCGTATATAATAATATAATGAAAATGTAAAACGCTTAGATTTTCAAACACGAACATCTTGGCAGGATCAACCTAGTCGCAAGCGTCATTTGTTTTTCATTTATTTAAATCAAAAGGTTCCGTTTTGTACATAAAAGCACTTCACATATAAATAAACTTAATAATGTAAGATTGGAGGGTGAATATTGCATTAAGGTACTGCCGCAAATTACGTAGGTAACGTAGTACTCCTTTCAGAAACCATATCGCACTCACTGGAACTTAAGGGTTTCTTGGAGCAGGATATAAGCTTGCTAAAGCTAAAAAGACCTAATATTGTAGTTGTTTCAAATAATATTCGCCATTTGAATTGTCCTCAATGGAAAAGTTTTCCAACAATCACTGCTGAAACATGAACCTTCTGCTTGTGATCTTCCCTTATTCAGTAACGATTTTCCGTTATAGTGGGTAGAATTTTGCCTACTAGCATGATTAATAAGTGAATAATAACAATATAAGGTCTTCTAATTGGATAATATGTCCATCATTCGTTCACAAAAATAAATTCTCCTGAGTAAGTATCATTTTATATGCATTCTATTTCAATATTTTTTCTATTGATGTTTGGCTAACATTTGATGTAGTGGATACCTGTAGACTTGTGGGTTTTAGTCAAACGTATGCATTTCATATCAGTGCATTAGCATGCATCTGTTTTATATAACTAAATATGGAAAACTGCTTCTTCATTTTACTAATTGTTTCTTGAGATATAGGCGGAAATCAGCAAATTACTTCCTGTTGTCTTCGGGCTTTATTTCCATAACCAATCATTTGTAAAACTGTTATTTTAAGCACTTCCTTTTATCTAATCATTTTTCAGAATTGTTAACGAATTTCAGACGACAATTATAATACTGATCAAAACAGTTTGCTGAGGCATTTCGAACAAATTAATGTTGCTAAGAAAATGATTGAATACCAACTATGTATATTTTAACAAATTTCAGTGCTTGAATTTATTTTATTCCATTTGAATTACTGTAACCTTTCTTAACATAGAGTGAAGAGACTTTTAAGATGATATATCACAAGTTTATAGTTTAAAAAATTGTATCTGTCATTCGAAGGAAGTTTCGCAGTTTCCGGTTGAAGAATGTTAATTTTTAATTCAAATTTGACGTATTTAGGGATTTTTTATAAGTATGTACAGTAACCGAAATCATAAGTTTATTTTAATCTATTTATTTAATTTCAATTTAACTTATTCACACATTAACTTCGGGGCTTGTGATCTTCCAAATCTAAACTATTAAATAATACCGCTGAATTATATAATAATTATTGAATCACATTAGATAACAACTACAGTAACGGTAACATTCTTTCACAAAAAAATATCCGAAAACATAAAATCTTTTCGGCAGCGCAGAATCTCGTAATCCGGACATCGCAAAATCTACCTTCCACAACGAATACTCCTAGTTTGTAGTCAGTTCAAAACGACGCCTGACAACGCGCGCGTCTCTTTTAAGGCGTCCTAACTCGGCAGGATACGATAATATATACCTGAAATTCTCTATTCAACTCATTATAAGTTATTCGAACTTTTTAAGTATAATGTGACATGAGTTGAGTCATTTGAATACATTCGTGTTTAAAATCTTAAAAAAAACATTCATGAACTTAAAAATGTAGGTTAGGATGTTGCAGCTAGCCACCCGGCAAATTGATCTTTGGCATTGGCTTGTGTAATCGAGGTAATATTGTTTTTTGTGACCTTGGCCACGGTTTAATTAACTTGTTTCTATGTTTCATTTTAAAATGAACTCCGATGCCGTTCCTGTTCTTATTGGAAAGGAAACAAATGGCTTTGTTATTGTTACAACATGTGGTTAACTTATTTGTGTGAAGTTCAATATTATCAAGAATATAAAATTATCCTTATATTTATAGATAATAAGAAATAATAATTTATCACGGCAAAAGTTTCAAAATAAAGTCAAATAACATTAACCAAATTAAATAATAGCTTAGTATTTTGTAAATATACAAATTGATAGATATAAGTTAATTTGCCCAAAATTAAAATAGTAAACTGACTGAAAAACGAAAATATAATGAAATTGAATGAACAAATTCATCGTTTTAAGAACCGAATTTATGTGAAATTGGTGGAGAATACAAGTTTATAAATGTCTATGCTCTGATTTAAAAACAGTGCTTATTAACGTGGGGCTCACGCCACACAGGGGGGCTATTTGGTTTTTAAGGGCGGCAATGAAACAAAAATATCAACTGGGTGTTTGGCGTCAAGTACACGTCCAACAGACAACAGGCTCCGCGGAAAACCTCAGACTTCTCGCTGTTGTAGTATTTCACTTACAGTTGATTTTAATCTGAAATGAAAGTCTATAAAAACTGTTGTGAATGCTCCTTCACTGATTAAATATTGCTTTAATACAATTAGTAAGTACTTGATTTTATTTCTTCATCTTTGTAAAGTTAAATATATTAAATCAAGGAACAAATAAAACTCAAAAGCGAAAATAATTGGGTTCGATACATGATTTCAAAATTATGAAGTGACTCATACCGCTTTACTCATCATTATCAATCATTGGAATACACCATCTACTGATTTGAAAGAAAGATTATCTAATTTAAGACAAATTGATTTATAAACAAGAATCAATGACCAAGAACTTGCAGAATTTAAAATGATTAGTCAGTTAAAACTTTATTCAATATTCAATTGTGTTTCTTCTGTTTTGCACTGAGATCAGTTTCCACAGAACTGAACTTATCCACCTCCTTAACAGTTTATTATGCCCTTATTGAGTCGTATCTTCGGTATGCCCTTTCCTTCTGGTGGGGTACGTGTGATGCGACTCAATTTGAGCGAATCTTCAAACTACAAAAGAGAGCTGTTAGATATTTACTCCGACTAAATAGAACGGCTCATTGCTTGGACTTCTTTGAAAAATTAAAAATTCTGACTCTTTCTACCGTATTCATCTTTGAATCCGTTTGCCTAATTCGTAAGCACGCTTCTCCAATTTCAGAAAGATCGTTGCACGGCTATCCACAATAAAAAATACACAATCGCTTACCAATTGCAATCAAATCGATATCATCTTTTCTCGCAAATAATAATTTTTAATTTCGAGCATGCTGGTTTAATTTTGCTATGGACTTATATTGTAATTATTACCTTTAATTTCTTATTTCTTATACCTTTTAATATTGTTTATATTTCTAGATGCTCTTGATTTTAGGTCTCTTCTGTTTCAAAATTAGTTTTTTTAATAATTGAAGATATATTGAAGACTAAAAAAACGTCAATTTATTTCTATCTTTTAAAAATTATTAAAAAAATAATTTTGAATCAGAAGGGACCTAAAATCAAGAACATCTAGAAACATAAACTAGTAATAATTACCTATTACTATATCTTTAATTTTGTTAATCATTGTGATTTTCTTCTATATATTGAAATTTTATTTTATTTGTATCTGTATTTAGTTATTTAGTTATATCAAGTTTTAGCTGAACGTGGATTTAGTGCTGTAAATGATTTACTGGTCAAAAAAGAAATATAACATAACGTGAGGTCTTGACATTGAAGCTCACTATGCATCAAGCATAGGGATCTCAGTAAATTAAAATAATAAATGAGTATAGAGAAATTCCTATTAAAATTATTTGGAATTTGAATTAACGAAACGAACTAACGAAATATTACATGAAATAGGTATCCAATTTTTTATTTTGGAAATTTTCTGCCTTCACAACAACAATTTTTTTATCAACTATATATATATATATATATATATATATATATATATATATATATATATATAAAGTTGACGTCGGTCTTCATCAAAATATAACTTAACATTGACAATTTGCGTAACTGTACTCAAATAGTTTAGGTCTTTTTTATCCTTGGAAGCTTTCTCTTTGCTATGTATGTAAAATTTATGCTATTTGTTATTTTAAAAGAAATTCTACGAAAAGAGATCTAAAATCAAAACAAATCATCACGAGTTATATAACAATTCCAAAAACAGGACGTGTGGAGGAGACATCCTATGGTGTACCCCTTTTAAAATTTGTATGTAATCTTAGCACTAAATAATTAATCCAATGGAACTTTTCGTTCCAACTTCGGAATGCAAGCGATTTAATGATTATATTTTTGCGAACGCATTTGGACGCACTTTTAGTTTTTATGTACATGCTCTTCAACTTGTGGGCTAGTTATTTTCTTTTGGAGAATATGTGTTTTCATTAGTCCAGATACATGGCCAGATATTTGACATCGTAACCTTGAGGGATTTCTTTATTTTCTCATTCATTATTGTATTTTGCAGGGTTTCTGAGCATATTTTAGAATTCTTGTCAGATGCAAGGTTGTCAAGTCATCAGCGAATGTGGGAATGGTAATACTTGTGTCTGTAGGCAGGTCGGCTGTAAATATTAAATTTAGTCAGCGTGGATTGGTTGAATGCTTGTGATGATTTTTGTATTCTAAGGTTATTAGTTTTTTATTTAGTTAATTTTTTTGGAAGGCAATTGAATGCTACTACCTTATGTATTTCAGGGTATCATAGTCATAATTTTTCTCCTGTTCTGTAGGTACCTGTCATTTATAATATCTTCCAAATAATCTGCCATGTTTATATTGTAAGAATATTTACTGCGAGATTATCCAATTCAATTTCTGTACTACTCAGCTCACAACAAATTTCCATGTATATTTATCTCTTTATCTCCACTAAAATCCTGGTGAAATCTAAAAAATAATATCTGTGTGAAAAATGATCGTGTCGAGCAAAGCACGATGATTAAATATTACTCTCAACTCAATTTCACCAAAAATTTTGTGGATACATTGGGGGAATCTGTAGTATCATATGACCTAGTGAAAGGGGTCTACACACTTGAAAATATTATATGTTTAGCTGCATTGCTGTTAATACATGATTCTTAATATATCGCGGTTTACACACTTGAATACAAATAATAACCTACCTCGCAGTTTTTGAAATGATATCATGGAACCCTTGCACCTGGATATTAACTATTCATTCGCATCCTTAAGCTTCGAGGAACCATTGATCTGAACTTTCGACTTTCACAATCGGAGTCCGATGAATTATCATCACTACTATTTTCTTAAAAATGCCTATTCCATGAACATTAGTAAGAAGATGACATCGATCAAATGGTTGTATCAGTTTCAAGTTCAAGTTAAATTCTCAAGACACAAGTCAATCAAGGAATGTCCTTTCTATTGAAATTATGTAAGCCATAAATTTAGAACTAACATATTTTTGGTATCGAGTGTTACATAATATGATTAATTTTTCTTTTTGGATAGAATAAATGTAAACAGGATGGTTAACTAACGAATTATTTTTTTACTTTGATTGACAGCCCAGTTTAAGATAAAATTATACAAATTAAAGTGGCAACGCGTTTTATTACAAAATAACCAAGAAGAGAATTTGAATTTCAAAATAGACACACCATAAATATTACGAAACAATAATTAAAATCGAATAAATTGAGTTTTTGGCAGTAGTAATTATGAATACATCTAGTTTATCCTTAATTTTTGTATTTGTTAAGTAACATTATTTAGTAATTAGTGCACTTGAATATTAATCTTATCTGTATCTACTGCAGACATGTCGAGGGAAGTAATAAAAGAATTCTATCACGATCTTATAATCATCGTAAAAACCGTTTTCAGGTAAGACCAAGTAGTGACATGATTGGTCCTTTAGGATTGAGCATGCGAATGGTATGAGGAGATCGATTAACTACTTTTATAATGGAAGAATTGAAGGTAGTGATTAATACTTTCTTTGACCTAACTCTCAGGCGACTATTCACCTGGGAATCATCAATGAACACACTCAGACAAGTTGTCAAAAATAAAATAGATTTTATTCTCATTAACAAACCAATCAGAAATACAGTAGCATTTGAAGAAACATATATAGAAGCAAGCATCAAATCAGACCACATTCCTGTAAATGCTATAAAGTAGTTAAAACTAAAAGAGCAGAACAATACTTAAAAGATTAACAAATTAAACAAAAATGCCAAAAATGTATAAACTGTAAAATTCCAGTTAATGAATAGATACCTTCACAGAACAGTCGAAAGAAAGCAACGGATGATAGATGAAATATAGGAAATGACGGAGAGAAGTTGAAAAACAAATAATATATAAGCAAACAAATGAAGATATAAAATACGAAATCCGAAAAGCAAACGTTCAATGGTTCGAAACGGAGGGGGGTAAAGAGAATTTCATATGATTATACTAAGATTAAAGCAGTGCAACCATCTAACTATATCATTTAATCATTTAGCATGCCAGCTTTCCCACTTTTTCCTTTTTAATTGAATTCCATTTCGTTAAGAACTGGAAGAATCCAATTAAATATCTATTGTTCTTCCCATCTGAGTTCCAATTGTATATTCTTTAACTGAGACAAAATACCACTTCTTGAGAAAGAGTATTCAGTCTGATATTTCAACCCTATAGAGTTTGGTAGGACTGTAAATTCCAGATCAACCGAAATGACCTTACTCGTTTATAAGACGTAATTCGAATCATTACTTTCCCATAAAATGTAAATATAAAAAACCAAATGCATAGCATAAGGATACAGACATTCCGTTCGAAATGGTAATCAATGACCGCCAAATATGGGTCAAGCAAGATATTTCACAAATGTATCTTTGTAGCGAACAAATGGTTAGAAGTTAGCGGAAGGAGCTGTATTGGCTATTTTTGAATCAAAATCCCTTCATACCATCTGGAAAAGCAATTACTATTTTAAAGTCAGAATTATTGTTAGCAAGAAAAAGGATATTCCAGGCAATGAGAAAGAGAATTTAAGGATTCATAACCATATCATCTGAGAAGTCTGAGGAACGGCATTAAACTGATAATTGGGAGGTTACTGCCATGCCACACACCACTTAAAGACGATTTGGCAGAAGACGACAACTTTAGATTCTGTGAACAAGCCATAAAGATAACAGTGCATCTAGTCTGAAAATGTCCTGCCCATTTCAGCAGATGGTTTGAGTACCTTGAAGCAGTAGTGCTAATATAATGAGAAGTAGCCTTTTCGGGAGGGGTCTACGTATTTTGACGGCAGAACAATGAGGTGCTGTGTTACGCATGAAATATATTTTTTTATATAGGTGCAGAGAGACTCAAAAGCCAAAAGGACTACCCAAACAATCCACAATATCAAACAAATGTGGGTGATGTATGTGTGTAATAGTATATTTGAATAATTCAGATCCCGTTGCTCCGAATTTCAGTTATAGTGTTGTTCCATGAGTTATTCAGCATTTTAAGTATGTGCTGTAGAAGTATCAAATATTTCTGGGGCTGTATTCATCTTATCTCACATCATTATATTATTCAATTTATAAAAAAGTTTATCATTTTTATATCTCGTTCATATCAACCCAATTAAATCTACTTCAAGAATTTGTAAATTTCAAATGACCTCTATTATTATAATTCCATTCCAATAACTTTCGTTGTAATATTACACAATATATCAAATTTTAATGATACCCATCTATATTTATTTCATCGTGTGAAGATTCTGTTCACGTTTTTGAAATTTACATAATTGATGACTGTATTTTTATCGGATGTTTTGGATTTGTCGGAATTGCTAAAACAAGTTTTTGATTCCATGTATAAACATAAAATATATTTTTAGGATGAAACATTATTTTTAGCAGCTTACGTTTCCATTTGTTTAATTCGAAGTTATTCCTAATAGTGTTAAATTTCATGACGTATATCTACGTTAGTAAAATTACTATGTATAGGTATATTTCAATGGCATAAAAAGCTGTTTTCAAACAGAAAAGATTTATTACATTAAAGTAGTTGATGTATAAATATAAACAAACAAAATTTGAATATGCAATTTGTTCACTACTTCACTATCATTATAATTAGAACTGAAAATGAATTAGTGTCGAAAAATATTTCTCATCAGGAGCTTCGTTTGTGAAATTATTACATTAGTTACATATTTATCTTATTGCCGTTGAAGAAACGAATGTGATTTTAAATATTTATACTTTATATTTATTCCATTATTTATGTGCAACTTAAAATGGATTACATTCGCTGTGAAAAAGACATTTTATGTGAACGACGACTCAATATTCTTACTATTACACAAACCTCGACATTTTCTGTATATACCCTTATTTTGTTTTTGAATTTTCTGGGTAATAAATTCTGTATAGCATAAATCACACAGGGCGAAATTGGTCGCGAGTAAAATTTAAAGCTAGTGAGTGAGTTAGAACACGCTTGGCGAGTGTTTACTACAATAGGCTTACCAAATCGCTTACTCACCATATTATTTTATTGCTGAAATGTGTTTATTTTGTTCTTTAAATAAGATATGTCGGTTAACATTAATTATATAATATCTAAAGATTCACATTCCCAATTTTCACTATTGCAATGGAATTCCAAAAAACAATTATATAAATATTAAGTTAAAAGATGTTTTATTTGGAAAAGTGTGTTAGCAATCGGAACGAGATCTTAAGAAATAAATGAAAGTTAATTGAAATCCAAAATCAAAAATTTGAAAGATGTATTACATCAGGAAATTAGAAAATAGAAAGAAGTAAAAAATTTCCATTCTCATTTTTGCGGATCATACTTTCAACCATTTGTGATAAATCATTGAATTGTTATTCGCTGATTCTCACAACATTCCTGAAATCCACAGAATTTTCATCTTCTAATTGCCTGAGTAAAATATCCAATGCTTCTTATACGTCCCGTTTGGAAACTCAGTCCCTAGTTCTTATCCTTACTGTTTTTTCTTTTTAAACGTTCCTGAATTTTTATACGAATTAAAATGCTGACAATTCCTGCTTGGACGATTTCAGCCATATTGCCTAACGAAAAAGCCAGTTTTTAAATATATAATATATATAAAATTAATATGTCTGCACACAGAAAAATCATAAATCATAATTGTTTGTGAATTATGAGATATCGGCCCGTTTTCGGTAAAATTCCTTAACCCTGAGGCTTCACTAAATTATAGCGGCTCGTTATTATACACATAGCCACTCCGTTAGGGAATTCAGAAAGAGGGTTTAGTGGCAACTATACTTGTCAACAAGAGTATCTAGTAATCTCGCTAAATGTATTTATGCTTGCGGTAATATTCGTTACTTGTCTTATTTCTGGAACTGTACATGATAATTCATCTTAACTATTTCAATTCATATTTTTCAGCACATATGTACAATAAACAAATATCAAATTATTTGAAAACGTCATATTTATATAATAATGAAGTGTTTCCTTTCGGCTTGTAAAAATGTACAGAGCCCCCTTTATATACTGTCGTGAATCACTCCAAGAATCTTTTCCGATTTATTATTGTGAGTTATTAAAACTCATGTTATTTCTTTAAGCTCAAAAGCAGTTGAATAATCAACTTATGAATTAATAGGAATAGATATATTTTTTCATCAACTTAAAGTAGATTTTATTAAGAGTTTGCGATCAGTATATAGTACATAAATTTTTAAAGATATTACATTTTACTTGTTGACGTTTACGTGAATTACCACATCCTAACTTAATCAAAATTTATATATTTAATTGAAACATACTCTGTATAGTATCTCCATATTATAAAATACTTAATCATAGATTTTAAATTTTTGAACGAAACAAAATTTATATCTTTACAATTTATGCAGACAAACCCTTGATTTAGATTGGAATTCTAAAAAGCGCAATTGGGATTAACCACTTAATTGAGTTCCCAAAACCGAGGATGCGGTTAATAAAACAGAGAAATACTATTTACTTCAAGTTCAACTTGAATGATTTTAGATTCTATTCCAGTAATTAAAACTGATTTATAGTAACGGAAATTCGGTTTGATATTCTGTTCATTTCATCATTCCCAAACTAATGAAGTTTAATTGTGAAGTATACAATACAGAAACTGATAGAATTGATATGCTGCTTGATATTATATCTGGAGTTTACGAGACGAGGAAGATAACATTCGTTAGCAGAGGTCTTTTTCAAAATTAAGCTTTTCCAAGATCGATAAACGTACTAAATTTAAATTATATAACGATATCACCACAACATGAAGACAAATTAGCAGCTTCTAGTGCTGTTTCTGTTTTATGCACAAGGGTGTAAAATGGTTTGATTTACTCTAAATCATCTCTGCTACTTCGTAATTCGAAGCATTTGTTGTCTGCATTTCCTTTTAGACATTACCAGTTCAGTGCCATGTGTGATATCGACGTGGCTTATTCTGTTTTTCTGTGGGGTTACTTTTTCTTGTTACAGCTAAAACAGCATCAATGTTGAAGAGAGCTCACAAAGATGTTGATATATGATTAACTTAAGTATACGAGTAGTTTACACAGTCATCATTGTGGATGCCAATCAATTGGTTGACATTTCATTTGGAAGAACACGCAATAGACCAATTTTTGGCAGATACAAGCCTGGTTTTTTCACCATGACAAGGAACGTGCACACACACTCAACATATTGTGGCATGATTACGCTGCCCCATGCACTTTACTCGCTTGACCTTGCATCATGTGACTTTTTCTACATGCACACTAATTATATGGCATTCAAGAGGCCAATTAAATAACAAGGAAGAAGCCATCAGCCATTTCTACAGATTAGTACAAAAATGTTGCCAACAGTGGAAAATTCGGGGGGATTTATTCATTATTTATAATAGAATTTAATGTAAGGTTTTTCATATTTATTTACATTCTCTCTATTCGTGGGGTGAATTAATAAACACTGTCTTTTACATTCTTAATTTATTCACACACTATACACTATTTATGATAATTCACTTATAAATATCACTTGAATAATTTTTGCGATTATTTCACAAATTGGTTCTATTTATTTAAAACTAAACTAACCGCATTTACACAAATCATTTATATACCCAAATAAAGTTCTACAAAGTTCTAGAACAAAAAGAAACAAAATAAATGAATAAATAGACTTTACTTGAAATTTTTTCAAAAGAAATACTGTGAATACTTCGCCTGCTACTAACAAAATTATATACAAATAAACATGAAACGAGTTCCTTCATTTATAAAGAATGTGAAAGACGCAGCCCGAAAAACGCCGCGTGAATTCGATGAATTTTTAAAATTCCATAGTAGCTGGACATGGCTGGCCTAGGGAACCATTTTGCCAACTTGTTCGTAACAGTATATTGAGGGGGATAATGTTATTTTTGGGTTCTCTAGCGTAGAACTACAAGTGAAAAACATGAGAGTTGGCCACGTGACACCTAGTATGATTATTACGATTAAAATAACGATACACGGGGATAATTTTAACCATGTCTTATCTTCAAGTTACTGTGAACTTTGTAAATGATTCTCTTATATTAACGAAACACAATATTCTCAGATTTTCCTTATTGTCTTTTCAAATAGTTACCTTATTTAATCATGCACCGCTAAGATCTGATTATAAGTGCCTTGGAACTTTCAAATGGTTCAAATTCTTTTTCAGGATATAGTTTTAAAGTATTCGTCAAGTTTCATTAGGGGGCTGGAATTTTTTTTAACCTCTTTCAAAGCGAGTCGTGGAAATAGAGAAAAGTCTGAAAGATTTAAATAAGGTGACTATGGTGGATGTTCAATTCCACCATCCCTATTATTAGTAATTGCTTGGCAACGATGAAGGTGTGAGGGTGGAGATTACGAATTTGAAACCATGAGCCTTGTTGTGCGTAAGGGGGCCGTAGACTTTGAAATAGGTCAACAATGCAGCTCACGACTATAATTATCAAAGAAGATGAAGAGTGATTTATCTGTTCCTATATTTTCTCTACATTCCAAGCTTTACATTTTCGTTTCAATATCGTATTTGAAAAAGCAGAACTCATACTCAGTGGCAATAAACATTTTGCCGTCTCATCCGTCGTTCTCAAAAAAATCCCGTGAAACTGCAAAACATGCTAAGTAAGTAAGTGGGAAGAGATACACAACCAATTCATTGTAGTTTTCTAGCGAATACTTTATATTAGGATTTTATTTTATTTATGTCTTCATTTAGTTATTTGTATGTTTGTTTCTAAGTTTTTTACAAGCTCTTGTGTAGAATTGTAAACAATGTTCTAACTATATAGCATTTTTCTCTTTCTCAAGCTACAGTTTATGAGCTACAATGCGCTCAGTTAATCCATAACCATATCTCGTGAGTAGGTTGTCAACGGTATTCCAATAAGGGACAGAAGCTTTCCCTCCGTTTACGGAAAAGGACGAATCACTCATACACATATTTCATTAATATTGAATTAACTTCACGAGCCCACAACAGCATGATCGTTCTCAGTTAAGGAACAACGAGCTAAGCAAATACTTTGTGAAGCAAGCTTAACGGAACACAAGCGAAGCTCAACTAAGCGACAATGGGAGACAAGAAAGTTAACATCTGCTGCTTTTTGTTGCCAGAACTATATTATCGGATGTTGTATTTTGCATGAGACTTGTGGTTTCAATTTCTAAATAAACATTGTAGGATTAATTGTTATGAAACTATTTTCATATCAACTGAATGCGATTATTAAAATTGACAGCTCTTTTTCACATTTCATGAAATGCACATATATTTGAAACAGGTTATTTGTTATCATTATCAATAATTCTCGCAATTAGCAATAATCTGCTTCGTTATTTTGATATTGCTTCGTTATAACAACAAATTAGTATTGAATTATTGCTTTTTGAATGGAAGAGACTTGGAATAATGGATATTATATTATATTGCTGTTACGTGAACAGTTTTACACAATCACATTATGTAATATATTAATTATTAGACAACGTACAACATCAATCAATTATATAATATCAGAATAAATGTCTATTTATTAACAAATGAAATAATTATGAATATTTTATACCATTCAAACTTTTACTATTACATTTGCTGGATACTACTTATTGGTATCTCTAAATATTTAAGAATTCATTGGAATGGAAAAATAAATTTTTGTTATCAATTAAATTAAACTGGAAGCTTCTGTCAATTAGTTGTGATTGGATCCTATTAATTCAGCAAAGTTACATTCTCAGTAATACAAGGCTTGTTCCAAGCAGATAATGCGGATGCGGTGTGCAGGTTTGTTGCACAGAGGACGAGTCCTGAGGAACTCCAGAGCACTTCACCTGTAGTATATGGAATACAAGATGAAGATCTCTAGCAATTAAAGCAATCACATTCTAGACTTTTCAGAAGGAGTGGGATCAGCTGTAAACACAGGGTTTTCAAGTATCGCAATTATGAAAACATAACACCAATTGAGATTTAACGTAAATAAAATTAGGGAATTTGAGTAACGAATTTTTTTTAATTTATAATTCAATTGCAAATTTACAATCTACTCAAAAATATACAGAGTAATAGATACATGATATTGTTTCTTGCTAAATGACTTGAGGCGGGCACCATTCACTGAGGGTTCTCCGTAGATCACTCTATGATGCCAGCGTCTTTTCAGTCTTCTCTGTTCCATTGGATCAGTGAAAAGCGTGGACATTAGTGGATTTTGATGGTTTTCGTTGCGGTTTTTGTTTCTTATCACTGATGTCTGAATAACTTCATGGTTAATAAACATAAAAAAGTGGTTAGCTGGTACAACACAATGTTGCGCTGTAGTGACCCGGCTATATTATTCCCTGTCGTTGGTAAACAAGTTCACCAAATTACAGAAATACGTAGAAAACCTGTAGCACTGAAAAGTGGTCCTGTTTTTCGCTATCCTATTTATCTCTCTTGAACTCCTTTATTTGTGATAGTGAGTCCCAAATATTCCATTTGTCTCAATTTTTCTATTCTATAGCTCATATTTCCACTACAATTTATAGCATTATCGGTTTTTTAATTGTCTTTATTTCTATATAATTATATAATTAGGTTTTTATACCACTTTCTTTTATTACAATCTCTTGTATAAAATTGAAGAGAGTTGTGGATAATGGATCTCTCCGTAAGTGGTTTATTATTAGGAAATGCGGAGAAAATGTGATACATTTATATTAATTACAGTTCACAATGAATACCACAAAATAACTGTGTTTCAATAAACTTTGAGTATAAGGAATGTTCAAGAAAAGTTGAAGTTACATAACCGAAGATTCCATTTGTGGATATATTTCTCATTGAAAACGAAAAGAATTAATACCACGAATCTTATGTGCGTCAAGGGCTCATAGACTCATAAAAATAATGCTATCTTTTTTCCAATATTCCATGCTTTACAGTTTCAAACACCGTATTGAGGAATATTGATTTCTATGAATGAGCCCACAACGGCATCATATGGGTTTCTCGCCCTGAAAAAAAAAAGACTTACATGATCGTTCTGAGTAAGCAATCAACGAGCTAAATAAACATTTTGTGAAACAAGTTTTACACGGAACGCAATCGAAGCTCAAATAAGAGACATTGGGAGACAAGAAAGTTAACATCTGCTGCATATTGTTGCCAGATCGGTTGTTCTGACCTCATTCATCGAACTTTATTATGATTCACAATAAATACTACAAAATATCTGTGTTTCCATAAACTTTGAGTATAAGGAACGTTCAACAAAACTCGAAGTTACATTACCGAGGATATTATCTGTAGATATCTTTCTTTGTGATTGTAATTTTAGTAGTTTCGTCTGGGGTTTGTGGTCAGTCAGGCAGTCAAGCTGTTATTTAGTTAGGACAAGACCTTTTGTATATATAAATTGAGTATGTCTTAGTCTACGCCATAGCGGATATTACATCAATATACAAGAAAGTAGATAACAAGAAGTATGACAACTATCGTGGCATTAGTGTAACTGACGCAATAGGAACGTTGTGCGGTGAGGTAGTGAAAAATAAAATTGAAAAAATACAATAGAAATCGAAGAACAGAACGGATTTCATGTGTGACGCTCATGTATTGATAATACATTCGTTTTATAGCAAATACTAAAAAAAAGTGAAACCAGGAGCCAACTCACTTACCTCTTATTTGTTGATATTGAAAAGATCTACGACACGGTACCGTCGAAAACGCTATTTTATATATTGCCGAACTGTGACCTCAGCAATGTTTATGTTCAAGCTATTCAGAACATATACAGAAAGTTAAAAGGTGTAGTCAACCTATGAAGTATCATATCGAAACCATTCTTGACAGAGGATAAGTGCCAAACAACTTTTTCCGTAGCCGACGAAGTTGTTATAGTTTTTGACGAGAACATTGAAGATTATATGCCGAGAATATGCAAAATGGGGTTTGAATATGAATATATATAGGGTTAGGCGATGTAGACCATTCAAATACCTTGTAAGCATAATTTTGAAATATGTAACAAACAAGTGTTTGGAAATGGACTATCTAAGAAGATTGTGCAGGATATCCAGAACAGAGCATATACGAAAAAAAGATATACGACGAATAACAGGTCGAGTATAAACGATTTCAGAGAGAAAACAGACTAAACAACTGCTCTGGTGAGGATATGTGATGAGGATGTAGCAGAAGAAGTGAATGAGTATATCAACAGCAGAATAGAAGAAGACGAGGAAGACCCTCAAAGACCAGGGGGTAAGGGATTGAACAAACCATGAAAGTCAGAGCTATCTAGGGAAAAAATTTGAATAGATATAGAAAGAACTATGGCGTACGAAATGCGGGATGAGACACAGGAAGCTATAGAACTCCCGCTCTCCAATTCTGTATTCAGTTTGTAGTTAGTTATATCACTCTAATGAGACGTAATAACGTCGAAACTTTGTAATTGCGAGCCATTAGGTCGATGGACATCACCTATTTCATAGGGGATGTAATTCAATTTATGACACAGCATTAGCCAGGAAAGTAGTTGTTGCCTCCTTTGAAGAAACGGAAACAATAATTTCAAAACATGAAAATTCGAAATGATATCAGAAGTACAAGTAGATGATATGCATATATATATATATATATATATATATATATATATATATATATATATATATATTGAATAATATTAGAGTAAGATGTTAAAGATTTAGTAATACAGTAAAATTATTTTTACAAAAAGTTCCCCATCTATATTTAATTACTACATTGAATATTTTATTCCTTGAAATACGATCTTAACGATACATTATTTTATTATTCAATAACATGTTCCACATGTTTTGGAAAGTTTGCTTATTTTAAACGCAGAGCAGCTATTTTCTTAAGGAGTACTGAAATTTACGACTACGTTCATATAAAATTATATTATTTTCGAACGAACGAACACAACGATCTACAAAACTACATGTGATATATTCATATACATTGTATAATACCTATTTCTAGTACGTATACGTTGAGTATATCTGCATCGTTGACATGCAGTATAAAGACCCAAATAAAATATCGTTTGGTCGACGTTTAGGTATGATACTGAATGTCTTTAAAACGATACAAAATGTTTTCTGCGTTGATTTAACAATCCAATAAAGTTTAAAAACGGACTGAAGGAAAGACCGAACACAAATTAATGAAATGAGAAGAATTCGAGATTTCTAATAAAAATGCTGATGTAGCTTAGAGTCTACCGATAAAGGACCATTAAATTTATCTTGGTCATTAGATGTAGTAGTTTATTGATAATTAAAAGGGTATTCGAGTGGAAAATAATTTATTTCCCGTAACCTATTTTAGAGAGAAATAAAGTTTAATTAGAACATCCCTTAAATTTTGTAATGTATATCGAAACTACTGAAAGAAATACCGTTGTTTTACTAAGATGACTCAAAATCGAGTGCAATTCTTCATTATCGATGATTTGATTACCAAGAAGTTTTATGGACCAGCATAACTAGCAAATAAATTTAATAATGCACAGAACGAGAAATTTCATTCAATTCCTTTTTCATGGTCACCAGACATGAGTCCCATGCCACGAGCAATCTCAAACAGGAAGTCACTCTCGCCCCGCAAGAAGATTGGAACAATATCTTAATGGATACCATTAATGCTGTTGTTGTTTTAATACACAGCGAATTAAGTTTTTACTATAGAACAAGAACACAAGGACACATCGAATATTGATACATCGCTCTAAACTGGTTTTCGTCTAGATTTCAAATTCTGGTAATCATTATGCATTATTTTTAGTATTTTTTTAATGTTCAATCAATTTGTATTAAATACACAACTAACTTGAATGTATTTTTCAAAAACTTCTCCACTTATAATAATAGTGTATGTGTGTATTTATTCTTATTATTCCAAACTTACAACTTAATGGATGTTGCTCAAAATATTCCAATAGGAGAAAAAGCCAATCAGCTCCATCCCGAAACATACTAACCTATTATACAGAACAACCAGTGTCTCTAGTAGGATGAATATGAATGAGAGAATGCGGTGGAATACGTGGAAACAGTGACTTTTACAAGGACAGCCTTCTAAAGATAGCAAAATGAAATTTTCAATCGATTTTTTGACAAAAACATACTCTGCTTAACTCGATAAAATTTATAAGGCTTAGGAGATTTGTAGATTTTTAGATCGTTGTATTTGCCGAAGAAACCGTTCGCCATAAAGAGACATTCTGAAGAAAATTAACATGAATTGTGATTATTTATAAAGTAAAAATCTACATATCTCCTAAACCATGAATTTTATCGAGTTAAACAAAGAGTACCTTTTTGTAGTCTGGAATAATTTATTCCCTCAGACACTCATGGACATACGTTATCATCAATCAAAAAGAATTTGAAGGCCCATAACATAAAATTTTTTTCATATCACAGTATTATTTTCACATAATCTAATCACTCCCGAATTTTTTGCACGGAACACCTTGTATTTGTTTGATCTGACAGCACATATTTCACGGTACCTGAAATTTCGTCCAGTGAGACTGCTATACCCAGTAAACTAGCTGAGCCCAGCTGCGATTGGTTTGAGGTCCCTCAAGTGAGCCAGCTATATTTGTCGTTTTAATATGTTATAATATAGCCTAGAAAAATGGACAAATAACTATTGCTGCCGATTTCAATGGTTGCGACATCACGGCCGTCACTTTTCAAAATTCGAAAAAAAATTAAAAACTTCTTTCTTCGGAACCTTACCAGCAATCCGTGCATACGTATGTCCATTGTTGTAATTTTCACATTCATAGAATTTATATAAAATTGGAATTATATTGGTAAATGTGAGAAACCTGAACATACAAATGAACGAACACATCTACTACTATAAATAAGAAGGAAACATTATAATGATGTAGCAACTATGAAATTATGATAAGGATGAGAAAAAAATGCAAACGCAAATTGAAAATATTTATTTATTCTTATCACAATATATTTAGTTTCGAAAATAATTAATAAAACAAATTATCAAGGTTAAAATTGCCAGTTATTGCAAATTTTTAGCATACAGAATAGATGTTATCTTTGATTGATATTGGTACCTTTATGTCGAAGACAACCAGCCTCATCGACATAAAGCACCACTAATTGATCACTCAGTTTTTGTATCTGATCAAATCAGACCAAGTGATTTTACGAAAGAAATGCAAAAAACCGAATAAAAGAAAACTTTTATTATATTTTTTCACTATAAATTAGGCAATGGATGATGTTGCGCTATGCATTGGAAACAAAAACTGATCCATTTTAGTTTCGTTTCAAAAATTGCTATTCATATTGATTCAATATCGGGATAGTTGAATCAAGTATCGTAGAAGATTCGCATTATCAAACTTAAAAAAATATGTCCGAGACCCCTAGATTATGACTGAATTTAGATGGAAAACCGTTTACTGTTTAAGTGGTTAGAAGGAAATAACTTGCTTTCTTTCAATTATCATAAGCTCACTTGAAAATTTGTATTTTATTTTCACAAAATCTGATTTGGTGGATCAAGATTTTTCTCTTGCTGGAGACAATTTAGATTCCAATAACTGGTAATCTTGACTTTCATTATATTATTTGTATATTCAAAATGTTTTTTTACATTTACTAATATAATTTCGAATTATGCATATTAGCTCAAAATAGTTCAATGAATAATATACTGAAATAACAGACACCGTAAAGTACTTTAGGGAAAAATTTTTTTCCTTATTCTGGAAAAAGGTTGCCTTGATGTTGCAACCTTCAAAATCGGTAGCTATAGTTATTTTCCAATTTTTCTAGAGCTAAGACAGACGCTGTAAAACTCAAACCTACCGTGGCTGGGTTTAGCTTTTACCCATTAATTGTTTAATGGGTAAAGCAGTCTCACTGGAGCTTCAGGAACCGTAAAATATGTGTTTTCAGATTTCAGCTGGCTCTTAGACTCTCTAGGAACTGTTATTTTCTAGTAATGAATATATATAATTTCCTTAAAATGTGGGCGTTTGACGTGAACAGTGAGTTAGAAGTAGTGGAATAAAATTTAAAGCACCCACACTGTATGGTATTAAGGTATTAATGGTATAAATTTGTTCATTTACTTCTTCACATGTTACAAGCGTATTTTAATAATTTTAACTTCATCACATTCTACGTTAATATAAAATTCAATTGAATTGAATAACGGGCTTTTCAGCTAATTTTTAGTATGTAATAGTTACTACATGACCAATTTTCTTTTACCTATCTTATATTACTGTACTACTAGTCCATTGGTTTTAGATTTTTCTGTGGAAAAATTTCTAGTGAGTTGAATTTTTGTATACACCTTTATTAAGGTGTTGTAATGAAGATGTGAAAAATCGATATCGATATCGTGCAGGGTAAAAAAGTTATGAAGGTGAAAAGGACACGAAAATCATATTTTCGGAAATATCTCGTGATCTATTGGTCTGAGGTTAATAGCAATTATTATAGAAATTGTTTCTCGTGAAATTGTCTACAAAAATTTTTTCTGTAAAATCAACCGGTTTAGGAGTAGAGTAGAGCGCTGAGAATGTAACTATATCATGACGAAGGCACTCGTTTTCTCTCCATCTACGAGGTAGAATGTATGTCACGTTTTTTTTACATACTTTCCCTCGTAGGCATAATCCATCATATTGAATAAAAGGTTTTCTTATTATAGAATATATAATCTTTCAATAGGATTCAGTAATATACAAAGCAAAATAACTTTAGTATATAATTTTTTTTATTCATTGTCAGTAATAGTTATTGACAAAACGTCTAGTGGACTTTTTTCTAGATATAACTTTTTATCTCTATCATTTGTTAACTTTAAGCATTACTGGCTTCTTCACACCAACTTTTGAACACCTTAATCCAATTCTTTTGCTGTAGTATATTGTTTTTTTACTTTCAACCCCACTGTTCTGGATCACTTTCTCCTTCTAGTCAGATTTATATTTGATATTCGATAAATATGCTGTTGAGCTTCTGAAAAAGTAGATGGTAGTTTCACAGATGTACTTGTCTTCTCAGTTTAGTAGTATCTGTAATTATCTATCGATTGCTCTGAATTTGGGGCACCGTATATTGCTAGTAGAAACTGTATAACAAAGACAGGGCTGAAGTTGTATCACATCCGATCGTGGCATGTAGAAACAGAATATTTTTCTTGCAATGTAGATACTTGTTGAGGCTATAAGTTGAGTATGTTTTTGTTTCAGCATTGTTTTTTCCTGGTTTCTTGGAAAAAAATTAATGTAAGTTGATCAAGTATTGGTGTGAACGTATTTTTATCATTATAAAAATTGTGCAAGAGCAGAAGGCAGATAAAATAATGTGTTCAATATTCAAGAAATAATTTTCAACTGAACTAAACACAGTCCGACAAAACCAGGTATAAAGGGACGGGTTTCGCTACAATGAAAAACGGAACGTCTGTCAGTGAAGGTCATTTAGAGAAGTTATAGTAGATTCCACTAAGTTCCTAAACTCCTATAGATTTATTAAGATAAGTATAGTAGTGTAGAGAAGACAATACCATATGTGAGTACATTCTAGTCGCTTCCTCAGAGCTCCATTCCAAAAACAGAAAATGCTACAGATATTTTTTGTAGATAATACTTGGAACAATTTTTATAATAACCTCTATTGACCCTTTTAACCGGCACGATATCGTTACTAGGAATTTTTCGGTAGATTGGGGTTTAAAATGCCCAAAATGATTGTACTATTATATATTCACAATATACTTGTTCAGTTCTCTCATAATCATTATCTATTATTTAAATCCTTCTCAGAGACCAATTGTACCAAATTTTTACACTAAATATTTTATTTTTAATGTGGTTCTCACAGAGAAGTTCCAATTAACTATTTCTATAGAAGGTTGGAAGGAATTGTTTTTGTTTCAGATCTTTCTAATAAAGTCATCGAGTACGTCCAGATGATTGAATTAATCGCGGACCTTTATTTATTAATCTTAGTTAACGAGTATGATTTGTTGAGACAAGCAATGGCAAATTTGAACCCGTCTTGGCTTGTCAGTCGCTTTTTGTGAGATTGGGTCTATCGTGAAAAAAAAAAGTTCAAAAGAAGAAATGGTCGATACGTTGTTCGGTCTTAAAACTAGAAATGCTTTCAGTTATGGATACAACGTAAATGCAGTACTTTGTAGAGGATTTAGTGAAATAATTCAACTTGTTCTTTTGTCACCCTCTATACTACCTGATTTCATATAAAGTCTTATTTTTCAGGGATGTTTTAGTTCGCTGCACATGTTCTTCACAAATGGCTCTATTGCATTGTAGGAATTATTCTGGTAACAACTATTCGAGAATTGTCATAAAACAATCGAGACTTCCAACACATGAAGTATCCTTAATCAAAATTGAAATACTTGGCAGAATTTAGAATTATATTATCCTGTAGTACATGTCTATAAAATATGCTCCAACTGGGACATTCTGTATAATAAATTATTTTGCCGTTTTTTAATAATATTACGTAGCTCTGTCTCGAGGTCGCTGTTATTTGATATTATCTTTTCTCTTAAATATTATGTCATGGAATTCTTTCGATTTGTATTATTACCAATTAAAATTTCATTACTTTTTCTTACGTGGGAGGGAAATATTTTTATGAAAACTTCAAGATGATTTAGAAGCTCTGGAAATTTAGTAAAGTTCGTTATAATTATTATTTCTGAGTTCAAAAATTATATTTGAGACGATAACAATAATTTTTCCTACGTTCGTTATCATATTCGCGTTTTTTTCTTCCATTCGTATTCTTAAAGAATGTAATTTCTGAATTGGTCAAAAAGCATGAAAAAAAGTACCGTTTATTCACGCTTTTTAACGCAATTATAGAATTGTTTTATCAAAATAGTGGGATGTGACCGCTTCCTTTCTCATGTCAATTCGTTTCTTAGATAAACAGTCACACTTTTATTTCTTGATATTCGTTTAGTGTCTAATTGAGAGGAGTGTAGTATTATTATTAGTGATGGAGAATAATAGTGAAGAAAGTTTAAGCTGCACACCAGAAGATGTTGAATCGGCAACTGCAGCGACTGTGAATCTTCTTCATGAGAAATCCAGGGAACAGTATTTAAAGGAATATAATTCTTTTATGCAGTGGCGTATTGAAAAAGGCATAAACAGCTTCACAGAAAGAGAGTTTCTAGCTTACGTTGGAACTAAATCCAAAATGTGGAAGTCTTCAACACTTTGGTCGATTTATTCAAAACTGAAAGGCACCCTTATTGTAAATGACGACGTAGACATTAGTAAGTACTCGAAACTTATTGCACATTTCAAAAATAAATCAGTTGGCTATAGACCTAAAAAACCTAACCTAACCCAACCAAAAAATATAGAACATTTGCCCGTAAAGAAATTAAGTTTCTGTTGAAAGCTCCAGACGATCATTATCTCATGCATAAGGTGTGATAACAACAAATTTCAACGTAAGCCTACATATTTGTCATATCTTTCAGGTTGCTTTAATAAAGGGAATCGCAGGAACTCTGCGGAGGGATGAATTATATATATATATATATATATATATATATATATATATATATATATATATATATATGCTTACAGTTGTTCTTTTAATATTACTATTACAAAATAAAAATTGTAAAGTTTTATGAAACTCGTGAGTAAAGTAACTTTTTTCCACTCGTAGGAATTACCGTCAAACCATTCTACTCGTGAAAAAAGTATTACTTTACTCACTTGTTGTATAAATAACTATTATTAAACAGCTTGCTCAAACGAATAAATTAGTATATTATTTCTTTTTTTTTTATCAATGTCAATAGATTATGTTATTTGACGAAGATCAACTAATGCATGTAAAAGCAACACTCGCATTTTCCAAATTTGACGAAAATTAATTTAGATATTTCACAATTAAACTTTACATACTTCTCAGCCGTCGGCAAAGTTGAAATGTAGTAAAATTAGATACATCATGTTTAATTTTAAACTAAGTTATCGTAATCATAACAAAACTGGTCTTATCTAAGCCTAAAGAATGTGGATGTTTAATGACATTTAATGGAAATCAAGCTCTTTAGAGAGTTTTTTAACACGTTGGATCATGGCACTTTAAGTTTCCACTTTGTAAACCAAGAACGCCCTTGTTTTTGTTTTAGAAGACACGAACTTTTGCTGCTGAATGAATATAAAGAAAGAAAAGAGAAACTTTGAAATCAATCCAGGTTTTTGACAGAAATAAGAATTACTTTTATGTCGCTGTTTAGCACAACTGCGTCATGTGGCGTATTTCATTAAACGAAATTAACAACAGCTGGTATTTTACTACTACTAATTTGTTATAGCAAATTGATTGGAAAAAACGCTGATTATATAAACGGCTTGTATTTGTTAAAGCTAAATCGTATGAAGATAATATGACAGTGACAGAATCAATGATTGCTTGATTAGAATCAGGAATGCGATGATAACTGTAGATGTAACAGATTGCCCTCACTAAAATGAAGCTTGAACGAAAAATATTCATTGGATATAGTCTATGAGGTATCTTGGGATTTTTTTGGTGTGGACGAAACAGCGCGCAGAAGTATCTTGTGGTTCTTACGTCGTAGGTAGCGGCTGCTCTTGTTGAGATTGTTTTCCTTGGGTTGAATTGGACCATAACTCTCAGCAGTAGGGTTTTGAGGACGTCCTTGAGGAATGCCAAACACAATTGAAGGTGAACGACTGTCGTTTCTTTCATCATTCTGTGTTTCAGTAGAACCGCAAGGAATTCGCACCCTGCACGAATAAAAATCATTAATCAGTTACAAAGCCAACGCCATGGATTTTTAAAAATAGCATCCAGTTCGATCCGTAATTTCCTTACTTTTTTCCTTTCTACATATGCAGTAGGGGTGGTTTTATAACGGAACATAGCATTCCTGATCTTCTCAGTAAGTGACAGCTTTCAATTTTTCCTTTATTGTTTGGAGCTATCGCTCTGCTAAACCGTTGGTGGCTAGGTGTCCAGGTGAAATGAATTATTGTGAAATTCTGCAAATTGAAACTCGGAGCTCACAAATATCGTTGCATTATCCGAAACAATAATATTGGAGTATTTACATAGAAAATGTCGTTTAGTAATTTGATAGTATAACCAGAGTTCGAGGTATCCTTCAGTATCATCACTCAAACCATTTCGATTTTGCATTAATACAAGTTAGAAAGCTGTTACCTTCAAATATAATCCAAATGGTATTCGTTCCCAATTAGCACCAGGACATCCCGGGGATGGACGACAACAACAAGGGAGGATTATTTGCATAGTACAGTCAGCACAGCTTTTGACTAGGTGTTCAATAGCACCTTCAATCGCTTCCCAATAAACATAACACACATCAAGATGAAATATTGATGACGTCATAACTTTATCAAATTTTAATTTCTACTTTTTTGACTAATATCAAATAACGAGAAATAAAATAAACTGTTTGATGTCCATAGCTCTTCATAATTTATTAGTTTTTCTATGAATTTGTTATATAATGAGAACAAAGTTTAGATTATTTCGAAATTCAGAAAGTTGAGACGGACTATAAAAAAATATAAATTACTTCTAAAAGGGCGTCTCTACTAATTCTACATTTCTAGATAGTTACCAAACAAATTGCGGCGCATTTCATTGCGGTGAACAAGCTTTGGAATTCCTTCGTTTTGTGATTCTACCACCTGCGATTTCTGCTACACAGTGACAGCAATAAAGGGCGGTTAAGAGGAAATCTCCAATTGGAATAAATTGATGTCAAGTATTACCAAGGAGAAACAAAAATTAAGTTTCCTCGAAAATTGTTTTCAATTGCTATTTTAAGGTTGCACAAAGTTTAATAGTAACGAGTTTATTGTGATACCATGTTATAGAAGTTTAAGTAGATTTAAGTAGAAATTTTTCTCAAAAGGAAGAATTTTTCTTGGTGATTGGTTTTCAAACCTTTTTTTTCAGTTTTTAGAAGTGTCCATCTAGTAATACATTCCCATTTCTGTTCTACGCATCTTGTCTCCTTCCAATCCCTTTTATATTGTCTATAAACAATTTTGGGCATAATTTGGAGTAGTCTAGTTTATATTCATATTTCTTATAAGAAAGTCGGTGAAATCGGAATATTAAACAAAAAATCAGTTAGTGCAAAAACTGTATTATAGATCATTTTGAATTCGAGTTCTATATTTGATTATAGTGAAAATAGACTGGAGCCGACTAAGAGATCGCGCCCACAAATATCATAATATACTTGATCAGTGCGCGCCTATGGGCGTCAAATGGAAACTTTCATCACTTTCTAAATAATACATAGAAAGCTGGATATTAACTTGATATAATATATTGAATCAACTCTAACGCAACTATCTGTAGTAAATCAATAATTTTAACTCTGTTTGTAAAACCCCAGTTATTTCGCTTCTACCTTTCCTTTATTAATTATAGTAGGGGTAGTATATAATACAGAACACATAAATGTCAATGACATTGAGAACCAATCGTGCAGATATTGTACCTTCCAATAGTCAGCTGCTATTTATAGACATCCAGAAATTTGAAACTCTGGGGATTTCCTGAACACTAAAATGATGGTGTTCATTATATCCAAAAACTTATTGTTTGATTATTAAATCCGAATATTAGTTTAAATAGTTTCTATTTATAGTAAAAGAATAAATAATGCAAATCGATTGAGAAATTCATTTTCGCTAACTTTAGATTGTACAGGTTGTCCCTGTAAAAGTTACGGACTGTTAACCATTGGGCGTGAGACACCTCTGGCCTTCATATAGTAGTGTAGAATTATTTCTTCCATCAAACAAACTACACATACATTTATGTTCGAATGTATATTTTAGTAAATATACTTAAATATAAGTTCTGATTTTGCAACTATAACTCAGAAACGTGGGGTCGTATGTGAATTTTGTTCAAGTCATAACACTTCACTCTGACTTCAAGACCCGGAAGTCCCGGAACACCCTGTATTAGGCATTGATGATTGTTTTAAGTTCGTAATGAGAGATGGTACGATTTTTCTTTGAAAGTTTATAAAAGAAAAAGAATTGTCTTCACTCTATTTTTAACAATCGCCAATAGGGATTAATGTTTTTTTGTTTTTTTTTTTCGGTGACTTCGGCTAACAGTGAAGATAGTTGTGGGTTGTTTTCTTCCTTCAACTGTTACATGATTCTTGCCTAAGCCTAACACTTAATTAAAGATTTCAGTAAAAAATAAGAATGAACTATTTACATATAAGTTTTGTACGCCCTATCTTCAAAGTATCTCGTATGTTACTGGTTTGTAGGGCTTAAAGCGATTGTTTATGGTTGGCGTGAAAAAAAGTTAAAAGCGTTAAATGCTATAACGTTAACTTTATTTCACGCTCTCTATAAATCAACATAGTTTGTTAGTGCAATTCATCCACATTATTGACAAAAAAATATCAAGTCACCTTGGATTTTGACATGAACTGATTTGACTTTAATAACATTAAATTTGTTTCCAGAAAAATTCAAAGAAAACTATATAAAAGAATATAACACATTTTATGAAATGGCGGAACCAGAATAATTGATTAAAATATTCCAAATAACTATTTGAATTTCATTTTTTTTTGTTTAGGGCTGGAGAAAAAATAATCTATGCAACGTGGAATTGCCGCTATCAACTTTTTCTATTCGTGAATAAAGTGTCACTTTATGCACTTATTACATAAATTACTATTATTATTATTAATAAGCATGACAAAGTGATAGAATTTGATTTGTTATAATTATGATACAATCAAGATTCTTAGATCAAACAATTATATTAACTGCTACTACTCCTAGTCTCCCTAGGAAAAATTGTGATGTGGCGAAATATCTAATATAACTAATATCAACCAGTGGGGATTTTCGATTCACTCTCTTAAAAACCTCTATTCAATTTTTCAAGAAACAATATTTTCTAATTGCTTTTTTATGAATTGATAATCAATTTCTTCATATGAATAGAAATTATTCCTAATTATTCGACAAGAACTAAAATTGTTTGCTATTTTCGTAATATAAAAGCATTGATCAGAAGCACCCAAGGGAATATGATGCTCTTCAATATTCATCACTTCAGCTGATCTATACAACATGAAAGTACATGCACCACTCGTAACAGCAGATCACAAACAAATACCAGCGACGTGAGAATTGGAAATCCAAACTCGGTGTCCACTTAGACTACGTAAATTTTGGCATTGTAGATTGGCCAAATGGAAGCATCTAAAGGATTTCCTTCTTATGTTTTCTGGAATAATGTTTGCTGCAATTCCAATGACCCTTCAGTATATCAAGTATACCAATTTGAACTCGCTTTTATATTGTGAAATTTTGCCTTTTGCTTTTTAGTGAAGAAGATCTTCTCAATTCTATAAGGCGACATACCGCGCTGTCTATGAATAACATCATATAAAAATCCAATTTATAACATCTTTCGCTTTGAATGCGTCAGTTAAACAAATTAAAATCACATTTTACATCGCTAGAAAATTCATTGATGATTCTCTATCATTGAACAGCATAATTTTGGTCACAGTACAAACGGAATGACTGTTCAAGGAATTGATATCCCATCCAAATTAGAATATCGGTTAATAAGTATGTATTCACTTAAGACTGTATAGTACATATGAAAATTAACAGTCTACTTCATTTCGTTTGCGTGGTCAAAGGATTTTTAATTAAAACTGTATAAGTAAAATTAATCCTAAAAAAATAGTATATATTATTAGTTAAGTGGGCAAGGGTCAATATCAGGGTTAGACGTATGCTTTTCTGTAAAAAACGTGTTCTAAGTTAAGTACCTTCGAAATACAAATCAAAATTTGGTTTCGATATTACGGGTTAGGTTAGGTTAGCAGGGTGATCTCCAATTTTCAGCTGAGATCCATTCGGAGGCCTTAGGCCTATTGTGATGCGCTTGCTGACTTTTCAGTCAGCACCATTTCACTCCCCTTCTCTATCTCTTCCGTTACCAGGTCCTTGCCCCCTTCCCAAACTTTTCCAGTTTGCAATGAAGTGCTGCTTCTTCCAGACATTCCAATGTTTCACTCCCCATGCATTGTAGTCGTTTCGACGCCAATGCTGTGCAGTGACACATTAGTTGTTCCATTGTTTCTTCCTCTTTACTGCATTCTGCATAGAGATCGTCGGTTTTCATACCCATTTTTCTGAGTATATAGCCTACTGTGCAGTAACCGGTAATCACTCCTACGACCCTTCGGATCGAGGCTTTCCCATAGCCTAGCAGTTCTGTTGTCTTCCTCTTCTGTAGCAACGGCCACAAGAAGCGTGAGATGACATAGTCATTTCTATTATTCCATATCTTGCCGTGCTCTCCCTCTAATATCCTATCTATCATGTCTCTCAACAATTTTATCGGTGGTAGTAGCACGCCCACCACTTCGTCTCCGCTCCTCGTCGTTCCCAATTTTGCTAGTTTGTCTGCCATTTGAATCTCTTCTGCATTGCTGTGTCCAGGTATCTAGCAGCCTTTCGGTCACGAATCCATGACAGGGCTTTGCGACAGCTCACCACTCACCTAGACTTCCCTGCCGTTACGGGTTTACTCGCAAACAAAAGAATGAACAAAAGAATGTAATTCAATTTGATAACATAGAACTGTTCAAAAACACAGCATTTTAGCTTACGAAAATAATCTCTCATAGGATCTGTATTATATCCATTCCTCTTCAATCTTCTTACCAACCGATCTATGTTCAGAATAAGTTGAGAACATTTTTTTTACAAAAATCATACTCGAGTTTTATAAGTTTTTAACAATTCAGCTCCTTCTTTTGCTTTGTATCACAATATATTATTACCTAACCGTAAAGCCTCAACTTTTCCGATTTATAAAAGATTTAATCGATTCCACAAAATTAGATTGAGTTCTGGTAGACGATGTTTGAGATGTTGGGACCGTCTTTCGCAGTTTTTCGATTTATATTTAATAGGTATTCTCAACTTAATAGAATGAAGAAGTTTGGAATAGTTATGTAAATGTGTTGATCAAAAACGAACGCCGTTCGGCTGTTACGTAATTTTTTATACGGTCTATAAATCAGAAAACAATATATGAATGCTCGATGGATGAATTAACTATATTGATAATAATCAAAAGTGATTTATCGGTTTTAGAAAAAGACCGAATCTAAAGTTAAAATATTTGTGTACGAGTCGAGTTTATTATAGATGTTGTTATTTAGAAGTTTGTGACTTTTTTTGTGCTGACGTTATTTTTCAGTTCCTAGCTATACTCCGTTCAAAAGAAAAGAAACATACCCAAATAATTAACTATTAGTTGGTGCTATTGTCAAAAGTTGAGGATATTGATTACATTCTTGATTTTTGAAGCGAGTACAAAAAATTCAACGGCATTCTTCAATATGCTATGCAGGGTGTTCTGGGACTTAATGCGAAAGATTCGGGAGTGTGTAGATGACGTGAAAATAATGCTTCTTAGTTATATGCCTGTAAAGTTGCGAAATAAAAGCTTATATTCATTTCTAAATGATGTAAGAAATTATCTTAATGATCTTTCCCTAATAGGTGGATTAGTTGGGGAGGTCCATTTGCATGACCACCACGTTTTTCTGAAATAAATACAATGGATTCATTTCTTGGGGAATATCTTAAAAGCTTGGTATATATAACAACGGTAAACACAAGGAACGAAATTAGTAAATATACATTGATAATTTCCGATTTCGTAACTTTAAGAACCTATAAGTCAGAAACGACGGGTAGTATGAAATAATTTTTTCTATGTCATTTCTATATACTTTTTCCCTCATTTTATAATATTGAGTTTTAAATATTATAATATTGAATTTTAAATAAACAAGGATGGATAGGATAAGAAATGAGGTAATTTTAGAGAAGCTCTAACAGGAACCAATAGAAAATTAATAATTGAAAGATGTTTAAACTGGTACGGACACAAGAAAAGAGGAACACCACAAATCTTGATAAGCAGAGCGACAGCAAAAAGATATAGAGAACTGAAATCGTAATACTCTAAATCTCGAGTTCCAAAGAAGTAAAGAGTTCTAGAGGAGAGAAAGAAGAAAAATATGAAGAATAAAATTGATTAAAATGCTAATATGGAATGATAAAACAAGTAAAATTATCCAGAAATTCAATAAATATGAATGCTTGAGTAATGAAAATGACAAAATAGTAATAAAGTTGTATAATATCTAGAACAGAGTTCTCTTGTCTATAAACGTATTTCTCACTATTTTAAGTACCATTCAACTTCCGAAAATTGTTATTTAAACGGTTATTATTAATTATTAACTAGTTGTGCTACTTGTTTCATTTACCGTATTCCGACTTTTTTTTGTTTTCGAACCTTGAAGATTTCAAATACTTATGTATTCGGAAGACTGAAAAAGGTTGAAGCATCGCTGGCAAAAATGTATAGACTTAAAAAGAAACTATACTGGAAACTAAACTGATTATAGAAAAAATTGCTTCTTTGTTCGGTTGGAAACAACTGTCATAATTTCATTTATTGACGAATGGATAGTTCAATTGAATTTATTAATGCCAATCGACAAAGATTAGGCCATGTGCTAATGGAAAATTGATTATCATGTGATCAAGTGTGGATAAGATGAACACAACTACAACAACAGAATGTCTATGAATATTGTTATCTCTTTAATACCTGTCTTTTAACAATCCGGAAAAAAATATTCGATTATCCTCTGCAATATTGATTACAATTTGGTTTATTCTTTTACAAGATAGTCACTACTATTCGGCTCGTAACAGTCTGCTATTGATCTGTTTTGGTTTTGAATTGATACGTGAACATAACTAACATATTCTATAAATTAACAGATTCAACAATACCGATAATTTGAATGTATCCAATCGTTAAATTCTCAATAAAGTCTTTATCAGAATCCGAGTTCAGTCGCACATGAAATTGATGTTGCGTTTCACCCTCTTGTTAAACTGAAACAAATTTTGGTATTTATCCAATACCCCGTTAAATTGGTAAGTATCTAGAAAAGGAGATGTAGAATGTCTGAAATACTCGTTCTACATAAATTACTTCAAGTTCCTTCGTTTACCCAAGAGTCTAGTACACCATCGATAATTGATAAGTTCTTTTCTCTTTCTCTTATCTTTTGTGGCTGTCCTGCTTAGATTCCTGTGCTTTTTCCTTTCTTGCTGACAGAATTTCTTGGCAAATTTCACAGGGAATGCTCTTTCAATTTTCTAAATCATTCACACACGTGTAGACGCAGAGATTTTTTCACGAAATTGGATTGCATGATGTGAATTAGTTAGTGGAAATTGTAGATTGGATTAATAAGGGAAAATCAAGTTTAAATCTAGCTATGCATGAAAGATTTGTTATATTAGATGATAAATGTGATAGTTATTATTATAGATTTGACTCTTCCAAATCGATGCATTCTAATAATAGCAAATCGTTAAAAAAAAGTTTTTCAAAAAGAACCACCTTCTAGAAGTACATTATTGAATTTCAAATCATTGTTTTATTGTTTACCAAAATTATATATCTTTGTGAGAATTACCGTGGGGTTCCATCTTTGAACACCACTCACAAAGTATTTTCAGTGATTATAGTGAATCCTATGCTGAAAAAACAATAAGCAACCACCAGAACTGGTATGATTCCGAACTACTGATTAGTTTTTTACTATCAGGGAAGTTTTCGGAATGACACATGAGATGAATACAGAAAAGTTGTATTTTATTTTAAATAGTTTTAGTAAAATGTGAAATTTCAATACTTGCTAAAATGAATTAGAGTGCCAAGGAAGCTGAAGTTTAATACAGGAAAATCTGAAAAGGAACTTAAGAATCAGCAAGGAATAAAGAAAATGTGTTATTAGTGTTTTCAACTTTCGTTTGGAACATAAGGGTGCGAATTCCTTCGCAATCTATTCACCATTCCTTTATTACCCGACTGCCAGGAAGGGTTATGTTTTTAACGCGTATCTTGTATGTATATCATATTCTTTATTACCTTATATCTCCAATCTGCTAAACGGATTTTCATATTTGAGGTATCGTTAGATTCGTTTCATTAGTCCAAGTGTTCTTAGATAGGAGACATTTAAAAAAAACCAAAATGGCGGATTTTTACTACCAAGCATATCGAGTTGGGTATCAAAATGAAGGATTTTAAACACTAATTGTAAATATGTATATAACTTGCAGTTTTAATATTAAATGGAACGATAAAAAATAGCTAATTAGAATAATTCAGACCTGTGTGGATAAATGGCACCACTAGGTTTTTAAAACGCGGTATCGTTGTGACTTCTTGTTATCTAAGACTAATATATTTACTACAAGGACGGACCTACGTTGTTACTATAATTATAATTGTCTTGTGGGATTTAAATACCTTCATTATTTGGTAGTAAGTTATAATATCATAATAAATTATTATAGGTTCAGTAAGACCATGTACTTAGTTTTGTATTTTATTCGCATTCGTTTCGTTTGATTGAATTAGTTTAAGTTGTAAAATGTTAATACTTATCGAGTTAAGTTAGGTTTAGTTTTGAATTTTACTTCCCGAGGGAGCGTTATACAAATTCTAGTTAGGTACTGGTACTGGATAAGGCCATTTGACGATGGAGAAGTTGTCAGAATTTTCCCAACAACTAGACTGGTTGATGCATATAACGTGACTATGACAGAAAAGTTAGAAAAGCTCACAAAAGTATACACCATTAGTGCTGTAGACATCTCATTGGATCCTAAAACATATGGTCAAAAACCACGAGAGGAATACTTACCTGAAGATGCCAATAAAACAGGTGGTATACCAAACCAACTTAAATTAGGTGTAGGCTCTCGAGCCATGCTAAGACGGAAAATCAATGTTAACCATGGGCTGGTTAACGGTGCTATGGGTGTTATCCGACGAATAGATTGGCCAACACTACGCAGAGAGCAGTTGGAGCCGGGAGAACTGCCACAAGCAGTATTTGTGGAGTTAGATGACCCAAATATAACAGGGAACCGACCTGGTATTGGAGTCCGGATAGAGCTTTGTGCTACAGAATTTGATGCTTTACGTGGTAAAGACAAGATCGAGCGACGAATGCTTCCCTTAATTTTATGCTGGGCAGTGACGGTGCATAAATTATAGGGCACAACTTTAGACCGAGCAGTTGTAGATTTAAGTAGAAACTTATTTGCAAAAGATCAAGCTTATATTGCTTTGAGCAGAGTGAAGACTCTCTACGGACTTGCTATTAGTTCTCTTGACCCTAACAAATTGCTTAATCAACCACACGATATAAACTCATTCAAGGAATTAATCCGGTTACGTAATCTTAACTAAAAAGACATAAATAAAATAATAATTAAAATAATAAGGTATTTTAAAAAAATAATGATTAGGTACCAAAACCAAGTACAAACCAAACCAATGTACACCAATTGTACACTTAGAAATATCAGCACGGTAGTTTTTTCACTTTTTTGCAGCATTATAAACAGAATTGCAGTCGGAGACATGAAATTGAATGCTATGATAAATTATTATCTTTGTGCATGCCTCCGAATGTAATTCTGTTTATAATGTTGCAAAAAAGTGAAAAAACTACCGTGCTGTTTCAATTTATGTTTCTGGTTTTAAGTACCTAATCATTATTTTTTTAAAATACCTTATCACTGAACTTTCATCTTGTTTCAGTCTTTTCAGTTGATTTTTAATTGTAGTTATCCACGCAGGCGGGCTTTTTGATTTTTTTTTAATTATTATTTTATTAGACGTCGTACTTCACCTGTCGTAACTTACTCGCGACTGAATTTTGATGTCATTTAATCCTGTCTTCGTATCTCTAACAGAATAGTTGTCTTCATTTTTAATAGTGGGGATGTGTGGATTTCTTTCTATAATTGAATCAGGCATGACCAAGAAGCATTGACAATTATTTTGAAAATCTTATTTTGGATTCTTTGTACGTTTTCTGGTTTAGATTGGGAGGCAGATCCCTATAACTGAATGTGGGTATCTATCTAAATAAGCTATATAATAGTTTCATATACTTTGATGACTATTGTGATTTCTACCAATTACCCAGTAAATCTCGTGAAATCTAAATCCCAGTTGCTTTCACGTTGAATAAATGTGTTTTCCACGTTAGTCTTTGATTGATTTGATTGTAATATTTTGAGCTTTCAATTCCATGGCTTCCACTTCCCATTTCTTCAGTTATGTTTTTATTTTTTCAAATGATTTTGAAGATTTTTTGTTATTGTTTCTGAGTTGTGGTGATACGCTGCACTGGTATTGTTGTGTTGTCTGTGGTGAAGACTGCAATTTGCTTTTCGGTTGACAAATGTGAGGTGAACAGAAGGTCCAGTACCGAAACCAATACGCTCTCTTGAGTTACTCCTAACTCATTTTGTTGTGTAGGAAAATTTATTGTAATTGAGGGGAAACGATTCTAAGTCGAAATTTTCATTTTTGCATTCATTGACGATGCTGACTGGCGTCAAGAACAGAAAAGTGCCTCATTGAAATCTGTATAGATGAAGAGGGAAAAAATAGAGATTGAACACCCTAAAAACGGTGAGTAGATGAGGTGGAACAGAACATGAATAGAATGGAAATTGAAAATTGGAAAAAATACTAAGGATCTGTAATGTGGGTAAGTGGAGCTGCGTGATGAAGAAGATCAGGAAACTTTATATACAGTAGAGCCGAGAAGTAAGTCAGTATATTGTCTTTTTTAGGTCAGATTTAAATTTTTTTAACTAAATCCAATTCATTCAATTTGAGCTAGTCTATGAATGGAAAAATCTTTTGATTAGTAAGGAAATTTTATTATTGAATTGAAGTAATTATTATATAAGGTTTTACTTGACATTGCTTTCATTTGAAGCCACACTGTATATTATAAATTATTTATGCGTTGAATAGTTCCCAAAATCAATAGGGTTCGTTCAACAAATATATGAGAATTAATGTTAAACTGAAAATTGTTCTGGCGCTCAAATTATTTGACCAGTAGAGTCAACATATATCTGTGAATGCTCTCTGTATGGATTGAGATTAACCTCATACGCCATGTTACTGTTTAATCGAAATTAATACCTAATATTTAATTTTCCCTACATTTATAATTGCAGTGTGCAATTCTTGTTTATCAAATATGCTGTTACAACTGGAGTACACTTTATATTCAATAGCTATTTTGAACTTAAAGTCACTATTTCATATGTATTAATGCTGTAATACATGGTGACTCCCTTCGGTCATCGATATTGTGTGATTAACTTATCTTTATACTCTTTCTTCCGTGGTTGTTGAATGAATAATTAATTAAAATAACTAAAAAAAACCATAGCAATATAATTCCATTATATCTCCTCGGTCATTTTCTTTGCCAGTCTTAATTACGAAATTCTTTCTAACAGTTCTAGCCATCCTAGTTCTATGGATCTTATGATTCTGCTAATTTCTTCTTCATCATATAGGTTCCTTTATTTCGTGGTTTGCCCTTCTTCTCCATATGTATTCCAGCATTTTCCCTCCTAACATCCTAAATAATTTCCTCTCCCATATATCTAGCTTGTTCCACTGCGCTTTATTCAGTATTTGTTTTGACATAATAATATAAAATTATTCAAATTTGAAAACATTGCACAAATGTAACCCAGACAGAGATACAATCCCTTATGTGTAATTTAACTCACCCCCGGTGCGAACCATTAAGATCTGTCATTTAGTTTAAGGATCCTCTCGGATTACCAAATTTTTCTCTTATATTAATGTGACTGTGAAGAATTATAAATTTAGCTACTTCTCGTAAATTCAAAGTTTATTGTATTCATTGAGATTTATGGTATACTATCTTTATGGGGACCTACATCATAGATAATTGATTCTGGGTGTCTCTTGGACACTTGAGTTCCATTAAGGTATCAAATTACGTACTTTGTTTTGTATAGATGTGACCATAATTATAACCTTTTATATAATAGTAGTAGTATTAGTAGATTTTTCAGTATTCAAGAGCGCCAGTAATCAGATAGATGTCTTAATATTCGGACGTTCCTTCGATTCGTCGGATTATTGAAACTTCGTGCAACTACTTATTCTATTATTTGATAAATAGTTGGTCAACCATCATTGGTTAGTCCGAGCATACATTACAGTATCTATGATTCAATTGCATAAAGTACTGTCGGTCTGATGACTGTCTGATATAGATGTAGCTCAGTTTTTTGGGAAATGTTCTTGAAGATTAGTATCTTTTATTTAATTTTAGTATCAATAAGAAGTAAGAAATAATGATCAGAAATTAATTTCATTTCATAAAAAACACTAGAGAGCCAATATTTAACTTGTGATTGTAACAAGTATGTAGATATTTAATCTCTAATTATTCCATCTAGGCATCAGAAACAACTTACATTGGAACAATCACCAAAACTCACGGCAAAAACTGATATGTAAAGAGTGTGAGTATTTTAACATTTTAAGTAATGGTGTAAACAGAGTATTCCTTTTGTTACACAAAAGTGCGGTTCTCGATAATATTGTTACGAATAAGTTTGCAAAATGTCTCCCTAGGCCGGCCTGTCCAGCTACTATGAAATTTTGAAAATTCGGCAAATCCGCGTGGAGCTTTTCGGGTGGCGTCTTTAACATTTTTTATAAATAGCGGAACTTGTTTGATGTTTATTTGTATAGAATTTTTTAGTTGCAGGCGGTTTATTCACAGTATTTCTTCTGAATAATTTCTAGCAAAATCTATTTATTTATCTCTTTTTGTTCTAGAATTTTATAGAGTTTAATCAGGTATATAAACGATTAAACGCAGTATCAGGTATATAAACGATTAAACGCAGTTAGGTAGTTTTAAATAAAGAGTCGTTGTGAACAGAACGAATTACTGGAAGTAATCGCAGAAAATATTTAAGTGATTTTTATAAGTAAATTATTGTGAGTTAAGTGTATTTTATTGTGTGTAAATAAATTAAGAACTTACAAGACAATGTTTATTGATTGACCCCACGAATAGAAAGAGTATAAAAAAGTACGAGAAATGTTACATTATGTATATGAAAGTCAATGGTAAGAAACTGATAGACTCTATAAAAAGAGTAGAGATCTATCCAGATTTAGAGGACCAACACAGATCTGATAAGTCGAGAACATTCTCTTGGATTGATTATATTGTTTATGTGAAATTCGTACATTAGTAATATCCTTCTCAACATGAAAAACAGCTACACGAGAAATATTGAATGTAATACGATCTAAAAGTAATTTTATGAGACTTCCCTTATTCCAAGAAAGCTTCTAACCCTTAACCGTAAAATATCTCTTTCGAAAGTTATTACATAAAGTATTGTTATATTTAATTAACATGTGAGTTTCCTCCATTAATAAATACAGATGATTCAAATCTCCAGAGTATTCTGATTGTGTAATAATTATTCCAAAAACTGAATAATCATAAACCTGTTGAAATGCTCTTACATAATGATTAGAGCTCTTTATCACTGGGAAGTTAGTTTTACAGATAAAATCTATTTTACAATTGTGCAATAAATTATGACCGAAGATAATGCAGCGTTCCGTTTTCCATAGCTTTCGTTGTATGCTGTAGCAAGACTAATTTTCCACTATACCACAGGGAGCCCGTAGGCGCAGACGATGTAGACACGGAATTTAAATAGTGGCGTAGAAACGGAAAATTTATAAGATAATATAAATGCTTATTTGATAAAAAATGATATTTTCACGGTATTATTTCTCAATATTTATTAATATCATTTATCATAACACTATATTATAAAAATCAAATTTTGAACATGTTTTTCTATCAATCGATCAGGTAAATGTTGTTTTTAGAAAATTTCTTTAACTTTCACTAATCTGCACTGATATTCTCCTCTACTTGCTGATTAAACGAATGAATTTAAAGCTCTATAACTGAATTACTTTTATGATTAAACATGATTAACTTTTGGAAAAATCCAGATATTTTTTGATTGTTGTTTATTAGAAACTAAATTTTTGACCGAAGAATGTTAAAATTGACAGCAAAAACTGCCAATAATAGGAATGAGAAACTTGAGTATATGCTTTTATTTTTTATTGTCAAATAATTTTTCCGCAGTAGAAAAAAATTGAGTAGTTTGACGAAAAGAAAGTTATAAGAGTAAAATACATTCAAGATATATGAGTGTCATTGCAAAAAGATTAAATATAAGCCTCAAAAGTATGTATTTGTTTAGAAAATATTCGCTTATTTCAATTAATTATCGTGGCTGACACAAGCTATTTTAATCAAAATAGAATATTAGAATCAAAAAATACATGAAATTCAAAACAAAATGCTTTCAAAAAATTACGCATCTACTCAATAATAAACAAACAACTAATCAAAGTGAGGAAAACATGTAATAATACGATATTAAATATCCCGAAACAGGGCACAGTCATAAGGCTTTAGATCTGGACAGTAAAGTGGGTTGTCAAAAACTCTCCACTTGATCTACTACACCAGCTGAGAGCATACTTCTTTTATATAATTGTTGCTACGCGTTTTATAAAATAAATTTTTCTATATAATCGGATAGCCTCGAAAACGCCTTAGATATTTGATGACCACAACTACATAACTAATTTATAGAATCAATTTAACCCTTCAAAGTTTCATAAGACTCTGTATTGGGGCATAATATCCTAATGTCAAACTATTCACTTCAATTCTCAGGTGTTCCAAAGACTGGGATACCTCTGGTTGTTTTTTTTCCAAATTACTTAATTTGTAGTCGAATATATACATTTCTATTATTTCCAATATTCAATACCACACGAAACATTTATAGTTTCCATTTTTTTAGATGAATGACTTTTCTTTGCATTCTTTTTGTGTTACTCCCAATGTTTTCTTTTTGAAATGATCATGCTGTGAAAAACTGAATGACATAGGGTATTCCTCTTCCAATTTTTCTGTGAGGACATATATCAATTGTTATTTACATATATGGTATGTACTGGTTTTTCTTTATACTCTACAATTTATTGACTAACTTTACGTTACGCTTCCAGATTTCGTAAAACAGTTTTTATATTCTTAGGCAATTGTGGTCAAATGAAATGAAGTTCGACTCTACAAAGTTTATTGAGATTCAATATGTCGAGCACTTGATCAATTTTCTACGCATCGTTTTTTAGAATTTTTCATAGATCCTCACATGGTTGTACGAATTTCGAAACGCATTTCACGTAGAGATGTACGATTTGAAAGAGAAACTGTCTAATTTTAATTATTGATCAACATGAATGATTTTCTGTCTCATGTAATGCACATTGTTAATTTTTTACAACGTACCATATACCACTGAGCTTACCATGTAGTTTTTGAACCATGAAACTCTATTCCTCTAAGCAATCGGAAATAGGTGGAGAGACCAAGTCTAAGTTGAGTTTCATTTAATGAAATGAAGTTGGTCTTGCTGAATATACTCCAATTATAGAAACCAGTGGAAAAAATTAGTTAGTAACCCGTTACTTCAGTGCAACTGCAGATCTAGTTAAGAACCAATTTGAGCTGTCCCTGTACCAAGAATTTTCCTGGGATACTAACATTATACCGGTATTATTTTAAGTAAGTTACTATTTGTGTAACACTAGTTGAAAAAATCATCAGCAAACAACTAAATTGCAAATTCCTATAAAAAGAATGAATATTAATAAGATTTGTTGGATTGCAGTGTGGAATAAATTAGAAGATGAAGACGAAAAATAATTTTTATATAAATAATTTTATATATTTTAATAAAAATTTATCACGATACTTGAACATAATAGTAATTTCAGAGTGTAATATCCATGCTTGCACTAAAGGAATCAGTTGAGATCAGATCAGCTCAGTTTAGCGTCACCAATAAGTTGAGACAAATAGTAGATGTTTTTATCTATCAATAAGTAAACACTTTTTGAAAATGAATCAACGTTATAGTATTGTAATTTCTTTTTTCATTTAGCAACAAATGATCCTAATATGGGTAGTATTACTTATATTTTCAATTCCTTAGAATTTAATTTTTATTCCATAAAATTTCAAAATCCCATTCCCAGTTCTATTACACAGAAACGATTTCGTAATAGTTTAAATTAAATTTCTTTTCTTTTTCTGAAATCTCATTATTATATTTGACTTACGTGTTTTTTTTTTGGTCGCAGGACATGCAGGCTACAGTCATTGTTATCACTATCGCATGGGATGGGTTGAGGCTATACATTTCACACCCAGTAGCTTTAATGTGTGAAACATATAGTCGTTCAGGGTGACTAATTCAAAGGCAAGGTAGACTACGGTATAGGTAGGAATAGGTCTCTTTAGTTGATTAACAGGAGACACGAAACTAACCAGATTATAGTTTAAACTTGCAATTTTTCTAATGAATTTGAATAGAATGCTGAAGACAGTCGCCTTATTTAATGCCAGTAAGCTCATTAAGTTGAATGGACGTAGAACATCTATTATCTCATACATTTCTTCACTATGCTGCATATACCTATTACATAAAAAAATGTGATCCAAGTCGCAAATACGGTTACAACTATGCCACAAGCTGGAATCTACTTTATTTATTCCATAAAGTGATTAATAAATTGATATTAGCTGTTGTATTTTCGTTCAGACAATGGTGCTATAAATCGAATTAGCATAAACCGTACTATATTATAGTCGTTTATGTTGAAAGACAGATCGAATATGATTGTTTAGCTTGGAATAATGTAATCATTTTGTAATCAAGAGCAATTATGCGTGTTTTGAGTATATTAAACATCACATTACATTTGAAAGGATAAATTAGAGAACTATTTTCATTGGTAGAGGTTGGTGATACAATTAACATTATTAAGTATTATCAAGCGATTTTATCTGAAACTGTACATACTAAAACAACACTCAAAATTGCACTGTATGATGTGCGCTTCCATTACCAAGTTATTGTCAGTAACACCCAGATGGAGAATGTCAATTAAATGAATGGCAATAAAAATCCTGTCACTTTCATGGTAATTTGCTTAAAGCTCTATAAACTTCGTCCAATGTTTCTCCGCATTCTTTTTTCTCTCTAAAAAATAAGATTTTTAAGGTTATAAGGGTATTTGGGGGGGGTTTAACGACGAGCATTTCTTCATAATTGGAAAAAAATATTCTCTTAGTTCTACATCCTGACAAAAGTGTATCCTTGTAATGTCCTGTAATGTTTTCTTCCCCATATACGGCTATTTCCTTATCCCTTCTCTTTACACCAACCTAATGACTTGAAAACAGTCATAGAATTCCATTTTACGGCCGTATAGTGAGGGAACGCTGAACATAACCGATTTAAATGTCCAAGATTACGCATCGTTTCGAGAGAAATCGAAAGAGTGATATATCTGTAGTATTAAGAAGTGATGAAGAAATTGTAAACATTTAGCGAACAAATTCAACTGCCTTGTGCACTATTTGATGGAAAATGGAGTTGGTACACCAGTTATCATATCAATAAGTTTCACAATGCTGAGACTAGCAAGTAAATGGATAATGTTTAGCACTTTCTATAATAAAACTATATAAACCTCTACATTTTCTCTATTTTAATTATTTCGGTTCAATCGGTTCTGGGACACGTCAGTATAGGGAATAGAATAGCAGACAAACACTTCGTAGGACCTGAACTCTGAAAATAGGAAACGATACTTCATGGAAACAATAACAAAAGATCTATTGAATGTAACGAACTAAGTGAAAACCATCTACGAGCATAGTCTGGTTGGGTATTGTCGCAGTAGGTTTAGTAGAGGATATAACGTGCATATTATACTACGTAGAGGACAAAACCTCTATCCACATTCTCTTTAAGTGGGAGACACTACGGATGAGCATAACACCTGGAATGTATTAAATAGGTAATGAAGATTTTTGACAGCTATTCCACATGCTGAACTTTCTAAAAGGGGTGAGTTTATCAGATCAACAATGAGTATCCCTCAGTGGAACAGTGAGAAAAAAGGATACAATATATCTTTTATGTCACAATGTATATGACACACAAACATACATACATATTAGTTAGCCTTATGTCTTTACATTAAAAAAATTACGCTTTTTCTACTGTTCACATTATTTGTTGTCTTTGTCTGATCTTTTCATTTCACGAAGAGATTCTCCTATTCCTTATCTGTCATATTTATTCTATCTACTTTCTGCTTCCATCAGTTTTCTCTCTTTTCGTTCCATTATACGAATATGTCTATATATTCAACATTTTCCTTCTCTTCCTTTCATTGTGAGTTGATGTTGTATTATTTGTTTTATTTCAAAATGAACTACTTTACTCTCTCTGGTACTCTTTACATGTATTTCAACTCAATTCTGTTCATTTTCAATTTATCTTTCTTTATCATTGTCCAGTTTCCACTTGCTTATCTTCGGTATTATTATTGTATTGTGTCGTGTACATTCATTTTATACTAACACACTCACATCTTCATCTCCTCATATTTTTTAGTGTATAAACAGATTGATTTGTTACTTCAGCCTTCATTTTCCCATACTCTGTAACTGTAGTTTTCGCATATTCATAGGTCTTTACCTTTTCCAGTGTCTCATTTTTGTATTTTCTATCATTTACAGCATAGCAGTGAAGGATCTAGATTAAATCATCAATTTATTCTAAAAACCACTCACGAATACAGTTAAAATAAACAGGCAGTCACTGACTTGTATGCGTATAGTGATTTATTTAAGGTATTCAAGGCCTGATTATCATAAAAAATTTTTAATTTTTCCTTATGCAACCCACTAGTAATAAACATCTACGCCAATGTTCTTATCTATAGGTATTAATCTGTTGATAGTTATTTGGGGAAATCAAGAACATTATATTGATTTATAGCCTCCAAATCATGTATTCAATGAAAATTGAAATCGGGTAGTTCCATTTGGAGTATTGTTGTATGTTGCGTGTTAAGATCCTTATGTAGATAGTCTCTAGTGGGTTAGTTTGGAAAAACATACGTGTTTGTTGGATGGGTGAATTTAATTATGGAAACATATACCTACACGTCCGAAATGATGTGTGTTATTTTTTTTGGTAGTGTATGAAACCAGGCAAATTGAGATATGAAATATTTGGAAAATTTGATATAGGGAAGGAAGTATTATTTTGTTCACTAATTATCATATTCGAGTATTTAGATTTTTCAAAATGTCTGTTTTGTTATCCCCTTTGCATTTTAAAATAAATGATTAATAAGTTTTTTTTTTACAATTTTTAAAGATGTCCCATATACGTGGCAACAGTGTTATTTCACAAACATTGGGGGAAGAGTTTAAATTTTTCTCTATTCGAGGATAGATATATTTATTTTTCAACGTAATATCCTTTTAACTTTTTATAATAAGAATCGTCAAACTACTCAAAATAGCCATTAACTACCGACATCACCTCTTCATTGCTGGAAAATTTTTGATCATCGAAACATTTTTTTCAGTCTGGGAAAAGGGGGCTATATCTGGCGAATAGGGTACATGAAGACACAATTAAAACTTTAATCCATTAATTTTGGCAATTAGAATAACGGATGTGTGATGCTTTTATAAAGCAACTCTTGCTTCTTAGCCAAATGCGGCCTTTTTTGCTTAATTTATTCGCTCAAACGTTGTAATAAGTTCGCATAATACTCCCTCATATTGGAGCTTTTATAGCTTTTATATTGGTTGGGCTGAATCTTTTATATAGATGTATTGTATATAATAATGAGCAATTTTCTCCATGTTTACAAATTCACTGAAAACGTTCCCTAGTTTTTCGAATTCAATTGTTGTCCCACTTCGCTACAGGATGATTTTCATGAATATCGTCCAAAATCAGCTGTTGTGCTATAAAACATTAATGCAGTGCATAGACTGATATTGAAAGATCGTCATGTGGGACACCTTGAGATTAAGACATACTTGGGCATTAGTTCCATTCGTATACATTCAATATTATATTGACATTTGGCTGCCAAAAAGATTTGTTCGCCTTGGAAAAAAATTTGTGTCAATTTGTGCAAAAACATGCTGAAAAAATTCAATGGCGGTACTTCAGAAGGCATCTTTAAAATCGTGACAGGCGACGAATCATGGTTCCATACATATGAACCTAAAACAACAATCGACTGTAAGAGACAAACAACAGAAGCTGTTTGTGCACAAAGCACTTCGAAGCACATCGTCTACTGCTTTTTCGGAATAATTGGACATGTCGCTACATTTCAATCATAGTGAAATATTTGTTTGCCAGAACCGTTCGAGAAAATCGCATAAGACGAATCATTCTTCACCAAGACTATACGAGCTCTCACCCATCAGTTCAAACAACGACATTTTTGAACAGTCAAAACATCGAATAGATGTGTCATTCGCTGTACAGTCCTTCTTTGGCAACGAAAAAATTTTTTCTAATTTCCGCAGAACAAAAATAAATTATGAGGTTAATGTTTTTCTACACCTGAATGGAGAATATTTTGAAGAGAAATAAAGCCATATCTAATCATAAATATTTAATTGTCTATCTCCAAACGTCAGTAGCAACATTCGGAAGATATAATAAATAATACAAATTGGTTTCATCAAATTTCCATCGTAATTAATGCACAAAGAGGATAATGTTGATGTAGAGGCTGGTGATATGAGGAAACCAGAAATTGTTATAGTTTAAAATCAATAGAAAGTGATGTAGACGTAGTTAACCACAAGTTTTCATTCTATAATGTTACCAGAAATATCAATGGACTTTAGTTACTTTTTATGATGTTTTCAATTTGGTAGCAATGTATTATTTACAGGGACAACAAGCCCAATGGAGAGTGTGATGAATGTCGACGATTATTCCAGAAAGTTTGAGACGTTCACAAACTTTGTAGAAACAGGTTGTGCATGAATTTACATGTCCTCCCATTTGTGTACACAATTTCCTTTATGTATGTATATTTTTTATAGTTATTTGTTCATTAAGAAATAGTTCTTTTTTATTATACTATTGTGTATATTCAAATTTACCGAAATTTTGAATCGAATGAAATGTGACGAAATTATAGCTAAAATTATAGTCAATTAACAATTATATATAAAAGCAATATCTGTAGATTTTATATTAATTTATTCATAAAAAATATTCAAAATAAATGAATTTGCATAAAAATACCTTGTAAAGAAATAAAAGTAATAACAACAAAATGACCAATTTAAATGTGTTACTCACAGGCCGCACCCATATGTGTATGTCATGGTCGTCCATCTGTGGAATGGATCCTTCTGCGTTTCCTGTTATTATATCCAAGAGATACTTTCCGAGTTAGTGTAAATTATGTTGTGTTTACTCTTTTTTTTGTATGGAACTCAAGGGAAAAGTGAATTGAAGAATAATTTTATTTATATAGACAAAATGACTAAGTTCCAAAAATTCGTATTATAATAGTTTAAAAAAATAGTTGTCCAGTGATTTTTGGTAGAGAAAGTGTTTCTTTCTCAACTTTCCGACATTCATGAATTTATTAATGAGAAGATACTGACAAAAAGGTCGGAAACAAAGCGTACTCCGTAAAGATACAGCCGTGACTGTAAATTAGAATCAGAAAGTATCAATGATAAGCATGATTGTCACCTATAAAGGGTTAATTTTATGGAAAATACTGATGTAATTGCCAACTAAAATCTTTTTTTGTCATAAATTATGTTATAAATGAACTTGATCAAAATTTTAGCCTTTAATAGTCAACGTCCTATCCCAAAGTATAAATGTCTCTTCATTTGCACGTTCTAAACAACAAAATAATTAAAAAAAAAACTTGACCCAATCAAAATGAAATAGAAGAACAAGGTACTGACTAGTGGTTCAAGCCAACCGTCGTTTGAAAAAGTTTAAAAAAAGGAACTTCCCGATTCAATCCAGTTGTAAATCGATACTACAAGTGCCTCGTTTGAAAGAATAACTGCAGTAATCTTACAAAATCGCAGTTTCAAACATATACGAGTACAATCATTCTCACCACCATTAAATTAAATAGGTATATCAGGAATCTTAATCCATTTTTTCGAATAAGCAAATTTTTTTGACACTCGATTTTTCATGTTTTTTTTGTGACAACATCCTTTTGTAGCATGTGTCAACACTTGATTATTGTTTTTTGTTAATTATAGTTATTCATATATAAAAGCGTCCAGTGTTGCAATGAATCTTTTTTGATCTCAATAATTTATGTAACAACTGAATAAGTAGGGTTATAAAATAGAGAGTTGACTTTAACTTGGATAATACGCTCTTGATAATCCAGTTTGAGAGGAATTTAAATACCAAAATATGATACAAACTCGAATAATGTTCATATTATCCTATATGGGTGGAAATCAATGAACTAATTATTTAGGAACGGAGTTGTTAATAACTTCGATCGACATTTACATGACAGGGAAATTGACCGCGGTTTAATTAGAGTTGTGTGTATGTTTTAGTTGGCGGAAAGGAGTTATAGAGCAATGTTGAAATCAATCAGGCGTTTTGGGAAAACATAACACATCGAACAAAACCTCGCAGGATTATCCATTTGTTTTTTCTTTGTTCTAAAATCTGATTGTCGCTTTTGAAACCGTTACTAGCAATTTGACTAATTCGACCAATTGTTGCAATTAGTCTAATGATGGGTTACAAATGAATTAGAGTGTTTGGTTTTAAGCAAATTTTGTAATTAATGGGGATATTAAAAAATTCAGCACCAATCTTGTGGAAATGACTTCTTCATAACCAATTGTACTAAGATTGATCTAATAATAGTGAATAAAATGAAAAACGATCATTTCAATTCTATTTATGATTATTATCATGTCAAACGTGTCAGTAAAAATAATCGAAATGGAATTTTATCAAAATCACATTTTCCTTCTATTCTAGAGAAAACTATTACTCAACATCCCTTCGCAATTATTTCAGAAATATTGAAACGGGCAACACAAGGTAACTAAACAAATCTCGAAAGCTGTTTATATAAACTGCTTAAAAATGTATCGAGAACTAAAAGTTATATTACAATTACATTATTTAATTTTGTTCTCTTGATGTTAACAGTTTTTAAACATGTGGCAGGTAAATTGCCAACGTTGTGATATCACAATTACATTAGTGATTACAATTAAACGGTAGATTGTCAATCGATTTCATTCAATGGAGTCGTCGTGAAATTGTTGTAACTCGTCATAAAAAATTTTAGGTATTTATAAAAAAATTGTGGAAGCTCTGTCGTCTCTGTCAAATTTCGAATGATTTTATCGACTTCGTGCTGAAATGATGGATTGTTGAAACCATTACCACACAACAAAAAAATGAATCACTGAGTACGTCTTTAAGTATTTACTAAGGACTTTACTACTTTACTTTTATTTACATAAAGAGAACATTCTCAATATTTCAATTTCCAGGAATACCAAAAACAAACTTAAACAGGTTTAACACACAGTAATTTCACCATGTTGAGTTATTTTTTATTAAACTAAGGTAAGCTACAGAGCTCACTTAGAGTGGCATCTAATTAAGTCTAAGTCGTTTTAATCATGTACGCCAAAATTTAATTGAGTCGTAATATCGGTTAATCCTTATATCCCATTTTGTCCTCAAACTCTAGTACTTTAAATCGATGATTCGATTCCCATTTCCGTCCAACCTTTATGGCCACTAAAAAGGAAGTAAGAGCAAGAGAAAACAATAAATGCTTTTTTTTTGGTTGCATCCACAAATTCCATTAATTTTGGCCTACGTATATTTAGTAAATTTTCTTGTGTACGTTCCTCCCACTTCAACAGTTTTTTACATAATATTTGATAATGGCCTACTTTTGGTTTCTAATTTTATATTTTCCTGGTATGAACATTGATAAAATCTCTTGATATATAAAGATAGAACATTTCTTTACTAAACGAAATCACACAAATTCTATTATAGTATATTGTTATTCAGTTATTTACTCGGACACGACCTACTATCTATTACGTGAGGCATTAGACTGAATGTAGTGAACTTCCATTTAAATCACGACACACTGTTTCAGACTGTAATCTCAATATTTCCTATGCAAGAATTTTCCACGGATCTGAATAAATGGTAATCTTGTAAGAAAACCTGGATATTTCTGAGATAATTCCTCGTAAATTCGAATCAACTGTCCATTATATATTTCGGCATACTATACTACATACTATATATATTTATAACTCGACCACCTGTAACACTCAACTTCCATAATTCCACCAGAAACATTTTCCGCTTGTATCGACCTCTCTTTTCGATGGGCTTTGGTAATTCTCCTTTTTTTCTACCACTCATTTTCCATGTTCGAGAAATTTAGATAAATTCTTTCCTCATCGCTAGTGAAAATGACAGGGCAAGATGTTTACATAACTCTAGACGACGTTTCGTTTGAAACTCGGTTAATTCGTGTGATCTATTCTACTTATTCTGGTACCAGGTTGTTATCTCCTACTTCCCTTGTAACCTCAATATCCCGCGCAGGTGGATGACTTGCAGACGAACGATCTTCAGGCGTAAAATTTGATACAACTGCGAGGTATTGAGAATTTTTTTTTGATTAAGTATTAAAAGATGTGATATTAGTTCAAATTATTGTTATTTAAATAATATTATTTTTCTGAGAGTTTTGTAGCACTCCTGCTCTTATGCCTCTGCCACAATATATTCTCAAAGTTCTCATTATTCATCAGTCTCATATAGTTCAAAATTACATTCTGTTAAAGAGCATTTCCACTTAGATTACAAAGAGTTATACGAGCAACATAATTCTCAAACTTTGCTTTGAAAAATTTTTTCATCTTAGCCATTATTTCGCAAGAGTTATTTCACATAATAATGGAATTGCTATTATCAAGAAATTATATATTAAAACAATTCATAAAGTTACCGAAATTTCACAACTTGTTAATACTAATTACAATTCAGTTCCAGCTGAAACAATGGCAGCACAGGGAGGGGTAAAATGGATTCAGGTAAGCGAAGTTGAATTACAACTCTAAACTTCATAATCACTAAAGTTTCGTTATATTATATGGACTACTTAAGTTCAATAATCCCCATGTGAAACATAGATCACCTTGGATAAGGGAATCATCTTACAGTTAAATGTTATTGAAATTCACTACTTTGAGTCGTTTATTCGGGAATTTATGAATATTTGACTAAAATTGAAATCTGATATTTTGTGATCACCATCAGCAATGGTTAGGTAACCGCTTAAATATTGTATTTGCAATCGAACGAATACTTGAAACCAAACCAAAATAACTGTATTTATTTACTTCCATCCATTTATCCATTTAGACCCGTGATTCCCAAAGTGGTTTAAGTGGACCACTAGTAGTTCACCGGAGACTCGACGAGGGTTTACGATGTTTGATAAAAGAACAGAATGATTGAACTTGTTGTCCCTAGTTCATTTTTATTGATATCAAAATATTGTTGAAAAGCTGCTATCGAATTTACGGAAATACAGAGTGAGTTTTATGTATGGAACGCCTCAATTATCTCGGAAAATTTTTGTGTACAAGTGTCTTGTGGTATGATCGGTATTATGATGGTATTTACATTGTTTTCAAATCTTTCCTTTTGCCGGAAAAATAATAAACTTTCTATTTCAAATGAATCACCATATATGTTTTGCTTTTCGAAATCCTTATTATTTTTCATGTAATGTTTCCTATACCTAAATGCTATAATTTCGGAGTTATAGCTACATTTGCATTATCTCCGCAGAAGATAAAATAATAAATCTAGGTGGCTATGACTTCTACAATAAGAAATTTGACGTTCCAATAAATCATTATTGTTGAAGTTTATTGACAGAAATAATGGATCGTTCATCTCAAAAAGAACGAATTGATATTTTAATGATATTACGATATGGTGATAGGCGTAGAAGTCAATAAGAAACGTGTAATATCATTAATAATTTATATCCTAACTGAAATCCCATAACAAAATCTACTGTCAGTAAATTAGTGAAAAACTATAACGAAACTGGTTTAGTAAAAGATGTATCCAAATCAGAACGAGAGAAAAGCTGCATAAGCTGAAAACAAATCTTTACATGTGCGTCCTGTTTGAAGACTATCTACACTTGAGTAATAGACAAATATCTAGGGAACTTGATAGTATGTGAGCATTCGTAATAAAAATTTTACGTGATAATTATTTCCATCCATACAAAGTAATGTTGGTTCAAAAGTTGCTAGATAACGATTTTGATTGACGTGAAGAGTTTGTAGACCTATTGATGGAATCATGTTACAATCAAAACGATCCATATTTTTTTAGTAATGCTATGTTTTGCGATAAGGCCACTTTTTTATTAATGGAAACGTAAATGGGCATGATTGTAGATACTGATCACGTAACAATCCTCGTTGGATGCGTGAATCCCACACCCAATATCCCGAAAACTGAATGTATGAGCTGGAATAATAGGCGACAGAATAATTGGTCCGTTTTTCATTGAAAGTAACGTTTATTTACGTTCCGGCGTATTTAGATTTATTGGAAAATAGTATTATATCTGCGTTGACTCGGATATTCCCAAATCAAAGTAAGTATTTTCAATTACATTAAAAAAAAATTCATTACTAGAAATTTTCAGACAATAACAATATCCCAAACGACAATATTTGGCTACAACAAGATGGGGCTCAACCTCACTATGATGATGTGGAAGGCATGGTTTCATTGAATAGCCCCGACATGAATCCTTTGGAATATTTTCTGTGGGCCATTTAAAAAACTTCGTTTATAAAACGAAACCTGCCAATAATCAGGAATTAAAAGATGGGATGTCAGTCAAGGATGCTGCAAAGTTTTAAAAATTCCATGGATTGTTGTATTGAAGTGAATGGACAACATTTTGAGCATGTAATCGCCTTCACTGTATGTTTCCTAAAATTCGTAATTTTTCTGCTTTACAAATGTGGATCTACTTTTAACATAACACAATCATTCAAAGATTTGTCTTCAGTTGCTTTGCTCTATGATTTGAATAAATGTTTTACTGGACTAGTTTCGTTAAACTTTTTACTAATTTACTGACAGTGGTGAAAGTGACATTTGCGGTTATTGCTTAAAAAACTCAAGCCAAATATTGATAATTTGTTGTCAATCCATCAAGTATATCCCTCTCATTAAAATTAAAAACCATTTGGATTTCTATTACGTTTCTACAATATACTCAGTGTATTAGAAATTGGAGGTTGCTTTCATTCTATCTTCTCTTAATACTGTTACGAACAAGCTCGCAAAATGGATCCTTAGACCGGCCCTGTCCAATTACAATGGAGTTTTTAAATTTGGCGAATTCACGTGGTGGATGCGCCTATGATGAACTTTTTATTATAGAAGGTGGTTTATTTACAGTATTTCTTTTAAATAATTTCTAGTAGAGTCTATTTATTTCTTTTGTATCTTTTTGTTCGGGAATTGGAATATTTTATTTAGATATATAAATGATTTGTATAAGCAGTTAGTCAGTTTTAAATAAATAGCCGCAGTGAATAGAATAAATTAGTAAAAGTAAATAAGTTTAGTGTAATTATAGTGTGTACATAAATTAAGAACGTAGAGGACAGTGTTTATTAATTCACCCCACGAATAGAAAGAGTGCAAATAAGTACGAAAAACGTTACAATACACTTTGTATTATAATGAAATTCAAATAGTTATAAATTCCTATGACTATTCAAACCCACCTTCTGCTAATTCCAATTTTATCACAATAATGGGAGGTTATACGAAGCTTATATTGTGGAAGTAGATTTAGAAACTCTACTAGTTTAGTTACTGTTATTATTTCGTGATATGAAAGCTAATTTTAATGAGCTGCATTGGAAGTTTTCATAATAATGTTAATAGGATTAAAAATAACGACCAACAAATATAGATTAGTTTTTATGCTATGATATTTTTGTACTGATTAGTATGTTAAATAAACGTGTTCTATTATTAGTACGTTGAATAATGTTTTCAAAGCAATGAACGAAATTAACATGAAACAAACAAATCAGTGAACACAGGATGACTAAACAAAATCTTTAGTATCATGTGAATCAATATTTGTCAGTTAAGCACCGATATTATATAAATATGTAATACAATTTTTTGTGAATTAGAATCTATTTACTTACTATCTACCATTTTCATGACTCCTAGCTATACTTTTACGCAAATCATCTAAAGTTATCATGTGCGACGTCCGCATACCTCAAAAATATCTAGTAGGGGAAAACCTGGAGACTTACCTAGGTAGGAAAATTGAGCCATCTTTGTACAATGTATCAAAATTAGCGCGAACGAAACGTCAATTGGTCATTAGTTTTATGCTAGTGGTCAATCACTATATTTCATCATAGCTATTTTGTTTGGCAATGAGGATATGAAACAGAATGATTCTTTCAAATATAAGTATTATTGTGATGGTTGTCCTCTTTATTGATGTACGTATTGTAATTTACCATAATTTTATTATTATTATTATTATAAATGTCCTTCCTTTACGTCCGGAAGTTTTTCAAAGACATAAGCTCAATTTAACCAGAGTAGGTGCAAAGGATGCTCATTGGATTATATTACCGTTTGTAGAAACTATTCACATGATGTCCTTTCAATACAACTTTTTGAAAATACATGCAAACGAAAAGAATAAAAAAAAATCTATTTTTGATAGGAGCATGTGTTTTTAATATTTTCCAAGTGTCATTCTGTAACTGAAATATAAATAGATACACCAACCAAATAAAAAAAGCTTATAACAAGTTTAAGTACTTGCTATTCAATTATCATTCTTTATGAACAGAGTTGTATAGTGTCCTCGTTCATATTTTGGAATAATAGTATGTCTAGTGTCTGCACAGACTTGAACGTATCGATAGCTTATTGACCTACATATTGAAAATGAGTTATCATCTTTATTATTCCTAATTAAGGAGACATAGCTATCACACCGATATTTTTCGGAAAATAAAACGGTTCTAGAAATTAATTGATGATATATTGGATGAAGGATTTCTTCACGCCTTTTCAGCTGTAGTATATGAAGTTATGTCCAATCTTGATTTTAGAAACCTCATCATTCATCAAAATATTCTTATAACACACTTTCATATCTTCTATTGATTGAAAATAAGCTAAGCTGGTTGAAGATTTGGGAGAAGAGAAAAAGTTGAACATATTCACATCAGGTTTATGGGGTAATACATTCTCTTTTAGTCTACAGAATTAAATCGTGTCTTTTGGATGCAATAAAGACAAAAGTAACTAAATTGACCTACCTAGCTTTTAACAAGCGACCTTCTGCAGTGTTGCTTCAAAATGTATCTAAACAGAGTAGCATTAACCATATGCTAGGACTTTCTTGGAATTCATAATAATTATTTCTCTTCGCGACACGGAACGTGACAACGGCTATTTTACTTGAGATAGCTCTTCGACATTTCTGTTTTCATATTATTTATTAATTTTAAATGTGAAATCACAATTGTTACAATTATTTATCGCAATTTGTTAATCAAAAGAAATTTCATTACTGAAGATTGGATCCGATGAAGATGGACACGATGAACTCGAAATCTTCTGGGCTATATCAATGTTGTTGATAATAGTATCTGCCGAAAATCCCTTTGCGACACTTCTCATTTCATATCGATTTAATTGAATCAAATTGGCGCTTCATTCCTTGAAAGAGTAGCTCATGTTGGCTTGGAGCAGTCACCAGTGAATTTAGGGTTTGATAAATTTCGATATGTAGCAAAATATGTGGACATTTTTGCGATAGAATTCATCCCAACGACTTGATTAAGGCAAAGTTCTTGTACATAGTTGAAAAAAAATTGGAGTGAAGTTGAATTTAGTGGCCGTATGTGTCAGTGTTTTTTGTATTACGACAAATAATATATAAAGTCAGTGTTAGATATTTTAATTGCAGTTTATTTCCATATTTAAAATTGGAATTCTCACAATAAGCAACGAGTCTCTATCCTCAACATCGTCTAGAGTCTACATGTTTATCTCCAGTCATTCTAAAACTAGAACATTTTTTCAGCAGATAATATTTATGTTTTCTTGACTTCAAATTCTAGATTTTTCGGCTTTGCAGTCATCATCCTGCCGTTTTAAATATGCAAAAATTTCACATATTCTTATGTATATGTATTGTAGTTTCTAACATTGAGTTAACAGACCAAAGTGTAAGTGGCTTCTTGACTTTGTTTTTTCTGGTAAATACATTAGAAAGATAGTTTCAAAATGTTTCGTCATAGTTTTCTCATTGTAACATGTTTTAGATAGGCGGTATGGTTTCTTATATAAACTTGCTGACTTTTGTGGAATTGAATTTAAAGTTGCCGATTGATTTGCCTCAGAAATATCAGAGAGAGTGCTGGAATAATTGTCATTTTCACTATCCCTCTTCATTAGCAAAAAAATTATAACATCTTATTGATCACAAATTATATTAAAAAAATTAAGACATTACTTTTTCTGGGATTTTCTGGTTCATTATCTATGGAAGTACCTACTTTAATGTAGGTATTAAAATGTTTTTCTGTTTATGACGTTGAAAAGATCTTCTGAATTATTTAGACAGAGTGTTTAATATCTCCATTTCTTTACCTCGAAGTAAAGGCGTGCCTGAGATATCAACAATAACAATTATCAAAACTATCATAATGTGAGAAATTAACAAAGCTGATTAAATCGTTAATAAATTCTAGAGAATAGTTATTATACAGTATCTTGACGATCGATAGTTGAAATTGAATAATCAAGTGAAAAAAGTTCTTTTTTCTAGTACCGTGCGTGAACTACGTACTTTAGACCCACTTTCGAGTGCCTAAAACTTTAGATATTACTGCGTAAAGAACATACTCTAAGCAGCAATGCATAAACATAAATTGAGTTGTCCGTAGAGAAGTGGCTAGATTACGAGGATCACATGCGAGAGTTCTCAGGTTCGAGTTGCAATCATTCCATTCTTTATTCTTCAATTGTAGTAAAACTTATTTTTAAGTAGCTCTTATGCATACCGAAGAGAAGGGTTGACTAATTTAATAACTGCACAACGTGCACCTTTAATATTAGTATTGTTAATGATTTAATTGGATAATTGTTTTGTTAATTTCTTCTAATTTGATTAAAATGTTCAAAATATTATTAAATATGTGATATATTTTATAGGGAATCAATAAAAGCGTTAAAGTTTCTTCCAACGAAAAAATAAACATACTTTGCGTAAGTAAAGCGTGAAGAAACATATTTTACTCACTAGTGCGTAAAGAAAATTACTATTAAATAGTATTTTGATAAAATTTCCTCTAGTAGAATAAATATTGTATGCAAGGCCTTTTGTCGACTCTTGTGATTGTCAATAATCACATTGGTCGAAAAAAGGCTACTTTATATACATGAATTACTGTTTTTTTTTTCACCAGAGCGTGAAGTAATAATCATTCCATTTAAATCTAGTGATTATTCATTTCTCGCTCGACTCTAGAAAAAACTTTTTGGTAAGTATGGAGACACTCAAATATGTTTAACATATAAAGGCTTATTCAAGAGACAATCGCAACTTATATCATATGCTTATTCAGGAAAAGATGAGTGATCTTGAGATTTAGAATTTCAGAAAATACCTTAAATCAATAGTGAATAAACTAGATCCTTTTAAAAGTTTTTTTCACATCACATCAATTTCTAGTAACTATCCATTTATGTGAATAAAATTCCACAAAATTGTATTGTTGTTTTTCTGTTGTTATTTTTGATTGAAAAATTGAGATTTTATTTCGAACTTCTCTTGCTTTGAGAACAAAGGATCAAATCCAATAAATTTGATAAAAATGTAATTTCCACCTGTAGTTTTTCTTCGCATTCCCCTAGTCATCGATCGTCCTCCGACCATCGAAACGTGACTCGTGCCTCGCTTGCTCTCCGTCGTATTTCTCATGCTTCATACCTAATACCTGTCAGTGCGATTGTGGTCCGACCCTTTCCACCTAACCATTTTCAGTGCATTCGACTTCATACCTAGTGCACAACTATGCATACCGTAACGAGTTATGCATGAATGCATATGTAGGTTTAGTATCCTGCATACGTATATACCACAATGAGTTTGAAAGATATTATTTATTCATTGTATGACCAATGACGAAAATAAATTGATTATATTTCACGTATTTCATTTTCTTTTTCCAATATAAATAATTATGAGGAAATGTCTGTGTTGAAATATAACTTTTTTTATTAAAAAAAAGAACCGCGTCAACAATGAAAGGTTATTGGGGGCTGGACAATGTGAGTAAAGTGTTAATCTAAGTTTACAAAACAATTAAACACTATAGTAATTTATACAGGCTAGTCAATTTTAGAAACTTAATCATTTTATCATTGTTGACATAGTCCAGCGCATTTTTCATTTCACGTGGAAGTTCACTTTCTAGTCGTTCCTGATGGTAGAGTGGACGCAGGCGAAGCACAGTTTTTGTTGCTATTTCTTCAATAGGTACTCATGGGTTAACTTGATGTGTCCTATTCTCATGCGATGCTGTATCACTTGATCCCGTCGTCTTCGTGATATTTTCTTTTTTGGTAGTAGATTTGGGTTGATACGTTAGAGTTTATTGTCTTCAAGTTTTCCCCATTTTTTTTGCATTATTTCCGTCGAATGTTGTTTAATATAGCTTCGAATGTCGGAATGTGGAATTTCAGGAGGTTCGTTTTCTATTCTGTTGATACTGCAAGGTCGGTTTTTTTATTTCACATGTTTCGTCGACGAAAGCTGAGCATACTGCTTCCATTTGAGATGTTTTTGATACATCTGTGTAGATTTGATAGTGGCTTTCATACTTGTTTATGATCTCTTGAAAAATTTGTAGAATCAGGGGTAACTGAGTATTGGATTTAGGGTACAGTAGAAGATTTGTATTATATTTGGGAATGTTTATGGTCCAGGGAGGAGGATAGTTAACATTGTTTGAAATGATTTTCGAGAAATTGAAATCTATAATTGCTTTGCTGAATAATGCGGGAAGATTTGATTTTTGGTCAAAAATCGAATTAAAATGATCGGATAAGGTATATGAATAAGTGAGATTATTAGGATTGTCTCCGGTGTTAGCTGCGTATTGTAGACTCTCAGTTTGTACTTTCTGATTGTAAGAGGGGGCTCGTTAGCTTCCACATAGAGGCTTTCCACTCGTCTGGTTCTGTAAGCTTCAAGTACAAGTCTTAATGCAGTGTTTTGTATGACGTTCAGTTGCTTCAATAGGCAACCTTTGGCTAAAGAGTACACCATAGAACCATAATCTAGCTTGCTTCGAATTTGTGTTTTATAGACAGTAATTGTGTGGTATCGGCTCCCCAATTTGCTAATACTTTAGGAATGTTCATCTTTGGCATGCAGGATTTTGAGATGTTGAATGTGACTGTTCCACGTAAGTTTTGGATCGAGAATCATTCCCAGGAATCTGTGTTCTCTTACTGCAAATTCTCTTTGTATAATGTCAATTTGGGCAGGTTTATTTGGTTTATTACTGAGAAAGGATTTTATTTATCTGAAAATCTTTGTTCAGGCAACTACAAAAGCAAAATCAATAGGGAGAATATATGTTGAAAGTTCATAATAATAAGAAGAAAGCATATAATAAAAAATAATTGAATCTATTGAATGAATCCATTTCAAACATCAAAACAAAAAGCCTAGGTTACTTTCCAAATATTAACATGATATTGATTAGTATCAGAAACAATTACTCTTCGTTCTATTTACATTTATAATTGATTGACTGATATTGACTAACACTACACGATTGAATCTAGCCTATGTGATTTGAGGTTATGTCCAATTTGGTAAGCAATACCTGTCAGAAGAAATTTCTTGCGAATTGTTGTTCTCCAACTTATAATAAATTTTCAAAATTAGGTTTATTACTTTAAGATTTATTATGAATTAAAAACCAACAATGTCGTGAATTTCTGATTAATGGAGCGTTCATTATAAATAATACTGAATACAGAACAATACACCAATTTTTCCTACCACGGATATAGTTCTTATTCGTGATATAAAGTTATTATTCCGCACTATCATTAAGAGGAATTCAGATTTGATGACTGTTATTGAGCTAAATTTGAATACAGAATAGCGAGATACATTTCCTAATAAAGAATCCGAATAATTTGAAATAGCGTGATGCTCATATTTGGTACAGCTAGTGTACATCATGTGAATTTGAATGCATTGAATTTAATGGGTTACGTTGTTATCAGGAAAACTTCTTATTTAAGTATAATGGTCTATAATTAGAATCTGAATAATTACATGAAACATTTCTACTCATTCGAAAACTTTCCATTCTAGTTTTTAACCATCTAAATTAATAGTGAGATAATGAAATAGGTAACAACTTGATTAGGAAAGTGCCAAGCGCACTCTTCAAATCTATTTCGAAATAATTTTCTGTTTTTATCTATTAAATCAGGAATAAAACACTCTTGAGCAATTACTAGATACCTTTAAAAATGAATATGTACGAAAGAAAAGGAAGTTGCTATTGATGCAATTCAATTGGTCATCTGCTTTTGACTGAAGAGTAATATTACACTGTCACAAGTTTTGTTGCAGGTAAGTAAGACTTTTTTGGGACAGTCAAATAATTGCAGATGAGATTCCACCTTAACCTCAATTTTATCATATGCAAACATGACGTAATGTATGATTACCACAGACATTTTCTCACGTGCTCTATCACTTTGGAAAGTTGATTTCTTTTTCACATTTATCTCATTATTTTTTTTTTCAAAACATTTCATTAGTTTTCATTTCATTTCTGAGATAATTTTCAAATTCTATGAATTGTCAGAAAAGTCGCGCATAATCACGTAAATACAGGCTGTTTCAAAAAAAGGTGATCCCGTCTCAATGATAGATAGAAAACTGAAAAATATTTGGGGTTTGCTCAGTGCTAAGAGGCGTTGAAGAAAAAAATTGACACATTTTTCACGATTTTCCCACAACTACTGACAACATTATATTGAAATTTTATACGAAGATGTTTTGGAGGCTGATATATCCAATGAATTTGTTTTTTTATCTGACTATCATAGAATGCGCTAGTTACACGGTTCATACTAAGTAGTATCGAACATAACTCATTCAATATTAGATTTATTAAGCAAAACTTCAAGGGAACTCATATATCATTTAATTTTACACCAAAAAGGTACTCCAGATACAACTCGATACTATATATTGTTTTCGGAATATTCTGAAAATTCTTAAGTAATAACTGATACTGGTATGAAGTAATGATAAATGTTTTAAATAAACAAAAAATCACAAAATGAAAACATAAAAGAAGGTTATTATTATGAAATATAATTTAATTAGAGTAGGTGTTCAAAATGTCCTCCGCTTTCACGAATACACAAGTTTATCCTGTTTTTTAAATAATCCATCTTATAAACGGTTGGTAGTCAGTTCTGAGGTCATTAAAGTGAAGTTTAATTCTGTCTTTCAATTCCTGATGTGAATTTACCTCTGTAGCATAAGCTTTTCCTTTAAGAAGAGATCAATCTGTGTAATTGTCCGAGGAGCTTCTGCACCTCTACCAATCCATCTATTTGTAAAAAGGTCAATCAACCTATTACGATACCTTCTATCAAAGTGCGGTGGAGATCTTCGCACGATTAGAGTTACATCTTGTAATATCTCTAATTGGTAGATCGTCTGTATGGATGTATCTATTGCACTTTAAGTATCCTCCAAGTACTTGAAGAAGACGTATTTGTTTGTCTTACCATATTCCTTACGCTAATTGTTTTTATTATGGAGCAACTAAATTTTAAATCATATTTTGTTCTTGTTGCTGTTGGCCTACCCTTCATAATTTTAAAATCAAAATATTCTAAAAACGATACACAGTATCGAGTTTTATCAAGAGTACTTTTTTGGTATGAAATTGAATGATGTTTAAGTTCACTTGAAATTTTGCTTAATAAATCTAATATTGAAAAAGTTATATTCAACACTACTTGATACGAATCGTGTAACTTGCTAGCGTCCTCTATAAGAGTCAGATAAAAAAACAAATTCATCAAATCAAATCAGCTACCAAAAAACATATTTTTATAAAATTTCAATACAATGTTGCTAGTAGTTGCGGCAAAATCGTAAAAAAAGTGTATAAATTTTTTTTTTCGACGCCCTTTATCGTATCTTATTTTATAATGAAATCTGGCTCCTAGCTTATCCAAGTCCTCATTATTTTAGTCCATCTCCACAATCTGATCTTCAAATCCCTCATTTCATGGAACATATCCACTAGTAAGTACATAGTCTCTCGAATCAGAAATGGGACATAAGGAAATCTCTAATCATTTAGTTGAGGTGAAAACATTATCTGGTTATGGATTTACCGTGTTGATATTGAGATATAATTAAAAAGGAGATATTGTTATAACTTATTCCAACGTTAACAATCTCAATAATTAAAAATTTTCAGTTTAGGCTAGAAAATTTAAGCTGTTCAGATAAAAAGATTGTAAATTATATGATTTGAACAAATGACACATAGTATAATTTTTGCATATTATAATCATGATATTAATATAATATTATTATTATGATAGACATTTTTTGGGTTACAAGAAACTATTAGCTGGGAAATGTGAGGAAAACCATATTGAAGACGGAATATCATATTCTCAATCGAAAATATACCGACGATATTTCTCTTCTTTTTTCAACTACAAAAAATTCTGACATGAACATTACAGGAAATAAGAATTTTAGTGAAAATAATATAATAAAATTGGTATTATATAGAAATATAGATAAAATGATTATAAGATTTTTTTTTGTTTTCACATTTTGAAAATACTAAATGGTCGCTGCCTAAATTGAACTTACTTATATTTTTGATTTCAATTGTACATACTTTCATGACTATTAATAATTTAAAGATGCAGTCTGCTGCAATCAACAGAGGAAGGAATGTTGATGGATAAAAAAGTATGAGCCGACATAACGGAAGTCAAAGTTTGCTAGGTCCTAACAGAATAATACTATTAGGAATCCATTAATGATTATTGAAATTTTGACTTCAATCTCTTGCCTTACTTCCCACACGATGACGTTTCGTTGTTTACTCTAAGCGCAACTGCCATTTTCTTCCATATCCAGCAATTAGGTTGAAAGTATCGTAACGTTTTTTCATCGCTACTTGCAAAGTCCAGTTATCGGGCTACCTCATGACAACTTCGAAGATATTAAAGCATATTTTACTCACCATGTTCTGGATTGGTAACTTGCATATTTGCTGCTTGAGTCTCTTATCAGACTTTCCAGATTCAGATTATAAATTTGTAAATTCGATTCGATTCGAATCATTCAAAAACTTTACTTGTTTTGTTTTTTCAGTACCTAGCTCATGTCTTTCGCCATCTCGGACTTCTAATGATTTTGCTACAAAATATTTTCTCCAGAATTTATAGTTTTTGAAGGCCCTGTGTGGTTAAGTATGAATTTTTTATATAAATAAGCACTATTCCAAGTTTTCCTGTGGACAATCGTTTAGTTTTTTCATAATTTTTTGCAAGTATAGATTGTCTGAAAGTAGGTCTATCTTTTCCTTGTTTTCTGATTTATCGGAAAAGTAATCACAAAGTTAAGCTCGAGCGAAAATAAGATGACGTTCCTAAGAATTTAAAGCGTGAGAAAAATATTAAAAATGGATTTTTAAAATTTGTTGATATTGTCCATAAAAATAAATCTTACACTCCAAGTTCGAGTGCTCTAAGCTGTGCTTGCAAGTTGCGTCGCAGGCTATGGCGTAATTTATTAGAGAATTCAGAAAAATGATTGTGGGTAGACTTAATATTCCATCTCAGAAAACACTAATCTAAGGTTCATGTTTCTACCTCACTTCCATGGACTACGTAAAATTTATCTCTAAATATATATATTTTCAAAAAATACAAACTTTATGTTGGAAGTTAAAACTTGCAATAAAGTTATGAGAGAATATGAATTCTGGAGGAACAATGAAATATGTTTAAGCCAATATTTTATATGACCTTCTGACTACTAAAAACACTAATACATTTCGAACAAAAACACATTCACAACTTCTAATGGTTTCCGGAGAAATGAAAGCAGCGAACGCCTTTTAGAAAATGGGAAAGTGTTTCATATTGCTGAAACTATATCGATTTATCACGGAGTAGAGAATTATATTATGCGGGAAGCATTTATCTCACTGACTGTCTTTAATGAGGAATTTCATCTATCTACTACCTACAGATGATAATAGACTCAATGTGGACGACAAGATATGACTTGATACGATTATTTCGGTTATTTTTTTTATATTTTGTTCATTAAGTTTGTTGTCAAGAATTATTACATTTGAACTATTTATATTTTGAAATCAATACAATATTTGTCGAGACCCATTGATATTTTAAATATCACATAAATTTACTTTGTCACCCTATATAATAAACCTAAGAAGGATATAATCAGTAAAATAACGAAAGCCCTGATGGTGTACAGAAATTATTTAATGAAGGAATGTAGTAGTAACCTAAAGATCCTGCTGTGGATGTAATGTGAGATCCATTATCACTGGGGCACTAGAGCTAGTCACCACGAGAATCAATCTCAACCGGGGTCGTGTGTACAATCCTAGCCACTGCACTACAAATAATCGTGAATCTTCCATATCTCCAAATATTATTAGGTACGGGAGCAGATAAAACTTCATTTATAATATTTCAAGAAGCGTTAACTGAAAACTTCCTCAGAAAGTGATAAAATCTGTGACAAGAAATATTGAGAAAATATACCTCAAAACAATGCTGTTCAATTGAATAAGATCCAAGCTCCATTAGAAATTGTAGAGGTGCCACCAAATGGTATATGAATAGCTTCATAACAGAGCTGGAATAAAAGTGTATAGACCCAGAACACTCTGAAATCCTGGAAAAAAAAATATATGTTATGTCTTGAGTTGAATGAGTTACACAAAAAGAATAAAACTACTGGATTTTGAGATGCACTGGGGTGTAAAAGACTTGTAGAATCTGTAACCTTGTATGGAATCGGTTACAGGATAATAGGGATAATACTAGAAAACCAGGTTTATATGGGAGAAAATTCAGTCACTAAAATAATTTACAGGGATTGAGACAGGCAAAGATACTCCTGGGAATCTATACCCAAAGAAAATTGAATGTATTAAACTAAGTGACAAGAATCACAAATATTAAGCATTTGCACTCCAGCCTAATAATTCATAAAGGATACCATTAACTCCAGCACTATATCAGAAAGGTCGTTGCACTGCTATCCACTTAGGAACGCAGAGTACAGCCTTTACCTACCTATTCCACGTTCAGAATTAGTTAAGTGCTCAATATTTTACAATGCAAAAAAGTGCACAATCACTTGACAATTGAAATCAAATCGATATCATCTTTTACCACATTCCGCAATATTTTGAGAGCATTTTTACTGGAAAGTGCCTTCGACTCTGTAAAGGACTTCTACTCTAATAATAATATAATTCCATTCTGCATACTGATTTGATTTTGCTATGGACTAATTATTACCTATTACTATTATTTATAATTTTGTTACTCATTGTGGTGTTCCTCTGTATATTGAAATTTTATTTTATTTGTATCTTCATTTAGTTATTTTCATGTTTTTTTTATTTTTTACAAGATTTTGTCTAGAGATTGTAACAATTTTTTGACAATAAAGCATTTCTCTCTCTCTATTAGTTACAAGTACGTACCCGTGATGTAGAAGAAGAAGAAGAATAAGTCGTTGCAATGGAAAAAAACATTTATTTCTTAGGTATTTCATAAAGAATGATATCCCAACTTATAAGATAATAGCATGAATTTTAAGCTTTGAAATTTCTTTCTTTTGAAACAATTACCCATTTGCATGTAGTTTACCGAAGCAAGTATCACAATAATCCGAAGCTTCGCTTCTTTGTCCTTCTTCTTGACAATCTCTTCTCTTGCCTTTTCGTAATATATGCAGTCTTTCATCCAGTCTTGTTTAATGTGTTGAAGTTGATCTTTTTTCGCTGAAATCACCTACGAGCTGATCGACTAATCTCTTGACGAATTTCAAATGGGACAGTGGTTTTTCGTTTTTGCTTTTGCTTACAAATTTATGCAATCCAGACTCACATCTTAAATCCCCAAAGAACATTTTTGAGATTTGAGAGATTTTCGTAGTAAATAGTATGATGATGCGTATTAATCCGTGCGATCAACAACACCCAATGAGTGTAGTTAACAACCATTTTTGACTTTTCCACATTTTGTTGTCCACCTACTCTCATCAATCTTGTTTTTTTAATGATTCCAGCGCTATCACTGGTGCTTAACAGCGTAACTATCTTTTTATATTTCTAGGTCAATATTATCGTTCCTTCCTTTTTATAAGCGATCTTTCGCATTTTTACCGAATTTGGGTTTGTTAATGGGATCAGGTATGATCTTATGAATGATTTTTATTGTACATAGTTTTCGAAACAGCCAAAACGTATTTGCGTATGCCTCATTTTGTAGACCTATTCGGTTTGTAGATCATAAAACTAATTCTACTTTTGAATTTTATTACCGATTCGTCGACATATATATCTGGTATAAAATATTCCGCAAATTTTGAATTTTAATATTAGTGAAATTACTGACCCGTTGAATCCGTATTCTGATGTCTGGTTTTGCTGATTTACTGTTGTTAAATTAACATCCAAAATAATCGGTTCCATGTTCTTCTAGTGAGAACATGAGAAAAAAATGGTATTTTAGTATTTTCACCAGAAGTACATTACCATAGTTCCCATATTCAAAATTACACCCATAAAGGCACAAAAGTTTTCTTTGGTTGAGTCGCGTCATATTTGCCATATACAATCTTTGGAAAGAGTTTTATTTCTCAATTTAATCTTGGAGTAACTATTTGTTAGCTTGAAAAATTGTAGTGGTTCTTCGATGTTGAAAATTTGTGGACCTGGTACTTTATTTCCTGTTAAAAATTGATTTTTTGTAAGGAAGTGTCATGGTGGTTATTTCCTCTTCATTCAATTCTCCATTATTTTCTGACTATTATTATGTCGCCAAGCAACGCAAAATCAGGATCATCTCCCACATCCCACAAATCCGGCGACAGCGGAGTGCAATTGCTGCATTGCTGCATCAATGTTGTAATGTTTATGAGATCTACTTATTATACATCATTTTGAAGCTCCAACTATTACTATGAACGACTCATAGAATCTAATCCTCCAAAGTCCAAATTCCTTCCTTATCTTCTAATTTAAAAAAAATTGCACTACTACTCTTGCAGTTTTTAGTTGAAGACATCATTTCTTAACTTAGATTAGATTTTGAAGGCTATTCTGGTAAGAGGACGCTCATTAATACGATATGGAAATGTAGTTGTCGTACTATAATAGTTTGAATTTGATTATTTTGATGTTAAAAATATTCTGTTGCAAAAATGGTAAACAATATATTCGAAAATTTTAAAATTGAAATCAATAGAATCAAAAGGATGTTGGACAGTTTGATTGGCTAGACTTACCTTATTTTAGTTACTCTGATCTGATACCTCACCATCATCTCGTCATATGATGAATGATTGTTAAATTTAATATATTCAGAAATTATTTTTAATGCTATCATCATTCTTATTGCCAATAAAATTTTCCATCATCTCCGAATGATTATTTATACGCGAGTATACGCGATCACAGTTTACAGTATACGAGGCATGATAAAGGAACACGATGAACGAATACATTTTTTCAACAGCTGGGTAGTTTCTACTACCTTATTAACTAGATTTGGAACGGTGCGATTTCTGGCTCTCACAGAAAATAGATAAAAAACACAATTTCTGATATTGTGTATGCAACAACAGCTGAAGGAAGCGATTCTGAAAAAACCCTTCTAGAAATGCTTCTGGCTAGGGATGCAGCTAAGGGACAAGTTCTTTTATAGCCAAGGATAATACTACTAAGAAAAAATCACTTTTCGGATGTGACCAATAGAATTTTATTTATCACTCATTTGTATACAGAATTAAATTCATAATAAAATGGTTTGGGACGATTTTTAGTTCTATTTATCGCAATACACTGAAAAAATTGAACTTCAACTCTTCTGTGTATGGAAATTCAGTGGCGTCAATTAAGGAAGCAAGGCATATTTTCTATAGGGAGAAAAATTTAATTGTTTTCAATTTCCGTTGTTAGTGACAAAGTATATTAATATTATCGTATTTTTCGAGTATTCAGATTCATTTTATTCAATATAATCTAGTTCAATTGGTAACAAATGTATCTACTGTAATCTCAAACTCATCATGTAAACAATGGAAAATAGCTTGGAAATCAATCGTGATTAGTAAATTTCGCGATAACACATTTACTGTTGTTATAAATGTATTTATAGAGGAAACTCATGATTTTTCCTTGCAATGTTAACTTTGTTATCGAAATAAGCCATCGGTTGAAAATTAGCATATCTTATTCTTCCTGTCACGCGAACAATTCAACATATAATAGTCTGCAGAGGTGTAAATTATTCAGTAAATTGTTAAATCTATAATTATAATATTTAAAGATTACTAAAAATACCCACATTATTATTTTTAGCTATAATACAGGTTCCATGAGCTCAAAAATGCAATAAAATATAATGAATTTGGTATTAATAACAAATTAATGAGTTTTTGTTATCATTTTTTGATAAATTGTTAGTATATAGTTCGATTTTTCCTCTACCACTACAATCATAGAAAGAACTTTGTAACCAATAATATCATTTTTTTTTTCGTAGAGAAGTAATAATGAGTATAGTACCGATATACCAATATTAAATGACCGCCTTTCGCTAATATCTAATCAAGGATGTTCTTTTTTCCGAAACAACCATACCTTTGCTGAAATAAAAGCATTTCGTAGCAGATGATTTCTGAAATTCCGCGGTCTAAGTGTACACGTGGGGTATGTTTCTGAGAAACAAAATGTTCTGAGCCTATTAGGAAAGCTTGATCCTTGAGCTTCATACTCCATTTCCAAGCTATCAGTGAAGAAAATAGCAGGAGCCTCGTGGGAACGCAATTTCTGAATTTGCTCATTGCTATCGACTTGTTATCGTGATATAACATAATTTGGGAGACATAGCATCCGTGGCCATATCTATGGATATCTTACACTCTTCTAGAATGTTTAGATACTTATTTAGATCATAAGACTTCATGTACTGTTCCTTGTATACTTTTATTGCCCACTTTACTGCTCCACTTTCTATAAACGCCTTCAAGGGATGCATATATAGGATGATTTGCAATGCTACCGTAAATCTGAAGCTGTTGGATAATATCAACTAAGGAATACTTCGAAAGAGTTTCAACTAATTGGTTTAAACATCAGAACTAAATCTCAATCTTTCCAATTGAATTGATCAGACGACTGAAGATCAGGAAAAGCACCATTATATTAAGTAAATATGAATGATATATTCACTGTTCAATTAAGCACTATGTGGATTTAGAAGTTGATATAACTGATGGCGTGAATAATCGGAAAGAAAACAACGACTTTTGTGTGAACTTCAACTTTTTTATTAAAAATTGGACATGTAACCGTATTTCTTGGTCATACTCGTCTGGTACTAAGAATAAAAAGGACCATGAAAAGATACAGTTTTTTCACGACCGAAAAGTCAAACTTATACGAAAAAGTGCTCTTAGAAGTAAAAAAGTCTTCCAATATCTACAGACAAAAATAAGTTTCTGTTCATATGCTGTATTTTCCTCTTGTTTAGTGACATAAATCTATTTTATAAATAATGGATAGTTACTACCCCGATTTTTCGAAAATTCTAAGAAATCAATGATAAATACTCGATAAAGGTTTTTGTAAATAAAATTAAAGCCTGTAACATAATACAGTAACGACTTAATCGATTTTCCTATACCATTTCAATTTCTACAAGATTGCCTGAGTGCATTACAGAAACCTCTTATACTCTAACAATGAACAACCTTTTATTGTATAAAATCACTTAATCACTTCTTTCCGCAACGACCCTCTTGTCCTGATTTAATACACATTTCGAAGTAATATGAATGCGAGTCGTAAAAGGAGCCACTAGTGCGGAGTTCTAACAGTAACTCCAGCTTTTCTCAAACACTAAATCATCATTTATTATATCCTTATTGATTTCTAATTATTTTTGCTCCTACATCTGAAAGCTTTCTAGGTAAATTGAATATAAATTTATCGACGGAAAGGCATATTTCACGTACTGTAACGTTAAAGTCATCCTTTCAGAAAAGGGATAGCATTTTCTGATCATTTGTCAAATTTTAACGATTTGAAATTTTGTGGCAAACCTTGTTTATTCCAGGTAGATATTTCTGCTTGTTATATTTAAAAAATTTTTATCAATCTCTCGATTTTGCTCACACTATTACTATTACAGATTGTTTTTATCGCTGATCTATCAATCCCACTCCTTTCAGAATCCCATGACTATCCCAAAAACGGTCACCATCACTTTTCCGGCCGATGAAACCGTCTCTAGTTTTTTCTTTCTGTATTGATTGCCGCATTTCAAAAATGTTAAAGGATACACATTCCATGTACAGTTATGAATCGATATAATAATCCAGCTCACTTTGCCTAAATCGCGACAATACTAAGAAATGTTCATTCGAATGCACTTTTGATCCAGAGTGAGCAAATGAAACATCCAACGTGTGGATAGTTTATGCATGCATAATTATTCAGGTAGTATATATGAAATGATTTCTTTGTATATTTAGAAAGTCTATTTTGCCTCTTTAAAGTTGTAATTTCCTTGCGACGTCCAGCGATCACAGCCCGCCTTCGTGAGCCCTATACTTTGGTTGAAACGTCTACAATCTACATCTGAATTTAGGTAGCCGTATTTTTTAAACTGATGTAAAAACAGAGATTCAAGGAACTAGAAGATAATGAAGATGATGATAATATGTTTTCACAGTCCATACGAGAGGAAACCAATGAATTTTATAATTCCAGGAGCCAAAAATGATTTTATAGAATACCAATCAAAACCCATTTAGATTTTGAAGAAGAAAAGTTTCGTGGTTTCTTCAGGTTATGGCCAGCCGTAACAGTAATATGGTTTGGTTGGAACGTCAACGTCTGAATTTTGGTAGTCGTATTTTTGAAACTGATGTGAAAACAAAGGCCCAAAAAATATATAAGCAAGATTTTAGTGCATTGATTTTGTTAGAAGATAATGAGGAGTTTCGTGGTTTCTTCAGGCTCGATAGGAAATCGCAATTTCTCCAGAGAAAAAATTGGCATTTACTTTAAGGCGAGAAAAAACCATTTCAATTTTTATATTTGAAAAAATGTTTATTGAATTATTAGGAGTTACGGTCTAAGCAAGACAGAGTATAGGGAAGTATTCGAAAAAAATATTCTGATGATTGAGCAGTGGTAATGATATGTGACGGGTCAGTAGAAAATGTAGCATAAATTTCAGGAAATAGAGAAACATTTCGTTCATCAATGAATATCGTTAGTGGCGCTGTTTGAAGTGCAGACGTCTCAGAAGATACTTGAAGATGTTGTCAATATCTGTATTTTAGCTTGTGATATCATTTGAGGGGGCAGTTCTTTCATTGAAAAAGCAATGCTCCTATTGAAATAATCTATATCATCTTCCTCTTTCTTCTGATAGGTCAACTGCTTCAGATGGTGTGGTAATTCCATTCTTTTTGAATGACTACTGGGAGACGAGCATTGCGAGCATGGAGCGCATGATGAACAATTGGAATTTTCAGAACTCAAATTCACCCTTTTTCTATTTACTGCCATTAATTCGGGTTTTAGGCTGTGACTCAATTTCTTTAGGGTTCCGAGATTTGAATCATCATCGATTGAATAGAGTGAATCATGTGTTATTCATTTTGGCTCTTTCATCTTGTTTTACATTCTTTAGCTAGGTGAAAAACCATATAATTATTTTTTTTGTCAGAATTTTGACTACAGGGGAAACTTTCAAATCACTTGGGCTTGTTTTTCGTATCTCACCTAGCTACATTTTCATTATTATCTGGAAAACACTAGAAATAATGTTTCAACATTTATTCTCTAAATTTTTCCTGAATGAAATGAAATACTGTGACAGAAGTTGATGGTAAACATATCAGAATTATTGCCCTAAATAAAGTGGATAATTATTCTTCAATTACAATGATTATTTTGTCCGTTAAATTTGATAGAAGAAACACTATTTATAATTATCGATTATGCCGGGCTTCACGAAAATGCATTCGGTGTTCTGTGCCAGATTTTTAAATATTTGTATATTTAGTAATGTATTTTTGGATATAAGATTTTAGATATAAGCGACCATTCCATCAATATGATCCAAATCTTCGGATGCCAAAAAATATATTGTCATTAATTGGAGTAGGAGGATTCTAAAATGCAATTGGTTTGAAAGTAAGCGAAATGTTCACCAATTTTTTTAAATGAGAAAGGTGCTCTAAACTGGCTGAATGATCGTGTTTTAAGACTATATAGTAACTTATTTCCCTCTGACTTTAGGATTGTATTATTTGAACTAAATATTACAAATAATATAAACTGATCAGACTCCAAGTTTTTCCACGTATTTAGTAATCCTTTTTTTCATAATCGAATTCAAGCAGTTGATTAGTTAATAATTCGTCATCGGTATGCGAAATTTTTTTCAACTTTTTTTTGGGCAGTCGAGACGCGGCTTTCGTCGGCTTGTCGTAGCGTCTCCGAGACTAGCCACGTCAACGAAACTGTTTCCATTGAAAAGCATTGTACAAGTGCTCGACGGCTGGACGTCAAGGTGGGCCGCAACCGCTAGACGTCGCAATAAAATGACACCTTTAGGTTACGTTTAAAATTCAGATGCTCAAAATTTTTTGGTCGTAAATGATTGTACTGAATTTTTTCCATTTTCAGATATATCTTCACAATGTGAAGTGCTGCACTTTTAACGCATGCGTAAATATTGATAAGTGTTGACATCTACAGGTTGAGGCTAGAAATAAAGCAAGACCTATCATTGTTACTCATAAATGAAATATAATTCTCTGCATACTTCTTTATATCATGAATTATTCTTGATGAAATAAAATTAAATCAAGAGTAATAAATATTTTAGTGTGGATGTTGCGTTTTTGAGTAATACATTTGTAAATTTGGCATCCACTGGCCACTGTATAATTTGAAATTGAAGATAACTCGAAAAATCATTAAAATCAGAAATCATAACGAAATTGACATTTTCATCATAAACTTCAAATATTCATCTAAAACTGAGATATTTGTTTATGAAACATAAAACTTTATAGCACGTTATTTTCGAAATACTTTTCCATCTTTTAACAGCGTCGCCTTTATGATTTGCCGCAGTAAGAGAAACAATACTATATTTCCTTTGTACGTTGCCATTAATATCAATCATCGATTGTGTCTCTAACATAGTTATAAACACGATTTTTCGTCAATCTTTGTTAAATACTTGTAGTCAGCATATTTATTTTATTTGAATTCATTTAGAATTATCAATTCATAGAAGATCCTACTGTAGAAGTTTTATATTAAACGGAAATATTTTCTCAAATTTCTTGAATGAAAATGAAATAACAGGACATTGTCTCCAGACACGAGTGAAAAGATACCGCTGCAATAAGCACTGCTGTTTCCGTAAACAGCTAATAAGAGAGCTTCTCTTTCATTTTCTAAAATGAAAATGTCTCATTTGAAGGTTTCCTATTTACCGGTAGAACGAAACTCCATTCCATTGTACACTTAAAGCATCTTTTTCTATTCCACAACCTCATACTCAACATCAGCGTGCTTGGATCTCGTGGAATAAGGCACGTATTTGTAAGAATTTTTCGATTTCGATATTTGTAAGTTGTTGTAGAATAATGTTTATCACATAATAGATACTCGTAACTAAGGAAATATTGATAGTTCTCACTCCTGTCAATTGAATAATATTGATAATTCGATAGAGGTAGGTGATGCGAGACAGCTATTGACAAGGAGAGAAGTATAAAGTGGAGACAACTAAATCGATAACAGCACTCGATGTGGGCAAATTATCGTCAAATCATGCTTTTATTATAAATATGGTAAGTTGTTATGTTTTCGAGTGCAAATATACAGGCAGAGACAGTAAGTATAAATCTTATATATTTTCATTACCAAGTCAAACAGCCATTAGAACTCTAAACTCCAATATCACAAAACCCAAACTCGTTTGGGATTGTCTAGAAAATTTAAGCGAACTGGGCAAGAAAAATAAAATTACCCTTCAATGGCGAAGGGAAATGAAATAACTGATAAGATCGCGAAAGCGGCGACAGACAAGTCCTCCATGGGACTCGAAACCTTCTATGGTATCAGCTACAAAGCAATGTAAAAAGCACTGGTAAAGAACGTAGATAGAAGCAAAACCAACTACTGGGACAACCTACAAGGGCTGAGCCAGGCGAAGAATCTTCTGGGAAACTATAACCAGAGTAGATCTGATGAATGTATCAACCTAAGTAAGAACAATCTATGAATACTAGCAGGAGCTCTATAGAGACACAGCAAATAGTTGAAGACGTTAGCCCTAGCAAATAATGCGGCGTGCAGGTTTTGTTTCACATAGGACGAAACCTCTATTCACATTCTCTCGAACTGTGAAACACTAAGGAACTCCAGAGCACTACACATGGGAGCGTATGAAATAGAAGACGAAGAAATCTGGCAATTGAAGCCATCTCAAAATTCTAGATTTTTTGAGAGAAGGGATTATTGGATCAGCAGTAAACACCATAGATCTCTCCAGTATCGCAGCAAGAAACGGGGACACAATAGATCCTTTTGGTCGTACTGTATTCGAGACCTCAAATACATACATGAATCAGGAAATTGAACTAAAACCGTATCATAAACGCAAGACAGAAGGACATATATGAAAAAAGCCAATACCTAAAGAATTACTGACTAAAGTTAGTCATCAGACATTCAACAATAATTCATCAGTGTTTTGCAAGATATATGTAGGTTTAATGGAAGAATATTTCCGTTTTGAAATGGACAAACTAGATAAATCACGAGTTTATTATAAACTGCAGTTTTGCATTCTTTGCAGTTATGGAACTTTCAGAGTCCACGGAGAATAATTCTTTGAACTTGAAAAAGCATTCCAAAATTCTGCCTTATATGCAAATAGACCTCCCCGACCAATCCACCTATTAGGAAAAATGTTATTAAGATCATTTTTACATCATTTAGGGAGTAGGGAAGGGCTCAATAAAGCATGAACCACTCACAATTCAGGTTATTAAAAAAAATATGGACCTACTCAATAATTACTCACTATTACCCACTATTCCTACCACCACATTAACACAAAATAAATGTTGATTCTTTGTTTGAGTTGTGCCGGGAGAATTTTCATCTCATAAATGTAAATTGTGGAAATTTATGGAATCGTCTCGTGTGATACCAGCTTCATCAGTAAACAGTGCTTTACCAACAAATATATTATCAATTCGTTGTTAATCAGTAAACAGAGCTTTTTCAACAAATGTATTGCTTGCTGGATAATCCGCTACTTCTAATATTTAGTACAAATGTTTATTTTTTCATCCATTAGTTCTTCAAGAAATATTTGGTTGAGTTTTAATAGTTTCTGTGGGTATTTTTAATAAATAATTACAATTTATGATAATTTTCTTTAGAATGTCGCTTTATTGTGAAAGGTTTCCTTGGCATGTATAACGATCTAAAAATCTATATTTCTCCTCACAAAGAGTAAGTTTTAGTCAAAAAATTGATAAAAAAGTTTTTTTGCTCTCCTTAGATTGTACACGTTGTCTCTGTGAAAGTTACGGATTGTTAATCATTGGGCATGAGTCGCCCCTTGCCTTCATTTAGTAGTGTAGAATTATTTATTCCTCCGTCAAACACCCCACATAGTCATACGTAATCATACATTAAGAATTCATAATGTTCGAATGTTTAATTCAGAAAATATATTTATATAATATAGAAGTATCTCAAAGTTTCCCACCAGACTCCACTTGAAAAGTAATTTCTAAGAATTAGTACGTATAATGTATGTTTTAAAACCATTGATATAAAGTGTAAAGTCGCTATCAACAAATATAAGGAAGTATCACTTCATAACCCCCATTTTATACTCTTTAAGGTTTAATTTTCCGAAATCCCTATTTACGTCATTCAAGGAACATTTGTGCTATTCACGGATGATTTTTGCTGAATTTATTGGAAAGAGAAAGTAATTATAGAATGGCGGAATCGATTTTCAGTAAGCTATTGATGGTCTGTATACCTCGCAAGCGAAAACAGCGTGACTATACAGTTAAATTAGAATCAAACATAGCTTACTTAATAAATTGATGGATAAATTGAAATTGAAGGACTTCCCATACACAACCTTGCCTTTAGGGTGTGAAATTACCAAAATCCTAATAAAGGTGTTCATTATTTTCGCCTTTATACTTAAATAAATGGGAAGAGCTCAACTTCAAAATTAACGGATTTTCATACAAATTTCCGTATCCTATGGATATTTTCAGTAGAAGATTACCTTCTAAAAGAACCTCATTTCCAAATTTCACGATTGTTCCTTTAACGGTTTGATGGTTGTCGATTAAAAATAAAATACAGTGTTGTTGTTAAATAATTCCACAAGGCATCATTATCCAGTTAATATCTTAGAAATTATCTTTCTTTTTTTGGAACTGTTACTTGTTCAATTAAGATATAGTTTCAAAAAATGAGTAGCTTTTTAATACATAAAACAATTATTTATGACAATAAAAATGAAATGGAACATTGTAACTCCGATGGTAGGAGAGATATCATTCTCCCTGGAAACTCGTAATACAATTTTCCTCGCAAACAAAGGAGGATAAAAAGAAAAGCTAAACCTCCTTGTATTTTTCGTTATTTCCCATTCCGTTGACACTGTTTTCCGTTCGTGATTCCATCGTATTAACCCAAATAAAAAAACTGTAATGAACCTACATTCGCCTAGACATTATTGATGTCTCCAAAAACAGAGAACATACGAGGAACGATTGTACTCCAACAAAGACTTGACGTGACAAAAGGATGAACGTGATTGAATTGTCGGAAAAGTTGGGGCAAAGAATCTAAATAATGAGCACTAACGAATTTTGATATTCCGTTTTCTCTATGCCTTCTTCATCTAACTAAAAATCAATACTGATATTGAATACATTTTAACAGATTGCGAAATAGTCAAAAATAATAATAAATGTTGTAGTTTCTCTGTGAAAATGCTCTGTGTAATGACGTACCCAATAGGGGGTCATTTAGAAGTATTCTCTTGCTGTGAATGTCAGGATATTAGCGGTATTTGGAATTTGGCGTTGAAATATTACAGCAATTACATCAATTACACTTTTATGTTGTTAGTTTGATATATTAGAGCTATAAGAACGAACTCTGCTGCTTACAGGATAGCGAGACGATCAACTTTCATTCTTATTATTTTGATTTTGATGATTGATGAAATTAACGTTATCGAAACAGTTTTCATCAATTGTTTACCCTTATTTACTATTATTCATTTCATAAAATCGTTATAGGTATATTTAATGGTTTGGTTTTTATTTTCTCCTCAACTTATTAATATACAGTTATTTTCTTAAATGGTATAAGTCATTATACACTATCCAAATATTTCACTAAACCAAAATCTAAAATACCAAAAAACAGAAGTAATATTATATGTTACTATATAATTGTATTAATTGTGACGCTGTCTACATATGGCAGACATCTCAGTATTTACAAAATAGACTAAAAGATTATCAATACGGTAAAAAAAATAAAACGAACCACGAAATATAAAAAAACATAAATTCAATTATAAAGATTAAACAATTCTTGGAAAGGAATCTAATAAACAAAAAAAAGAATTTTTAAGAACGAAAAAGCTATAATTGATAAAAAAACCTAAATAATTTGAATAAAATCTCTAGCTCGATTTTGTAAATTCTAATAATAACGAAGGAAAAAATAAATATCTATTTTGATTTTATTTTGATATTCATGATGTAGGTGATCTATTGATTAATATTAATAAGCAAATTGTCAATGTCAATATTTTGATAAAGACTGAAAGTAGACGAAACGTCAAAATATTTATTTATCTTTCAAAAATTATTGAAAAAAAATTTATAACAGAACAGGTCTAATATCAAGATAATTTGAAAACATGAATTGAATATTTATTAGATCTATAGGCACTGTGAGCATTAAATGCCTACAAAATTGCCAAAAAAGTGTCAAAAAATGGTAATAACTTTATTTACTTTGACGAGTATGTGATCATGATTGGCAAAATCTCTGGAAATTATAAATTTAAAAACAAATTACAGATTTCAATAACGGAACTTCAACAAAAAGCAGAAAACAATATTCATTAAATATATTTAGTGTTGAGTTGTATTTTCAATATCATGATAATATACCAGCTACTCAAATCTCACCTCATTCTAGAAATCAAGATTGCTTTGTAAAACTGGCAAATAGTTTCTAATTTTAGACACTCCCAGGTATGTTAATCTGGGCTTATATCGATCATCACATTCTGAAACTCTGTGGAAATATGTCTTATCCTAAGGTGACTGTTAGGGTACCTGTTAATATTTTTGATTTATAGATTTCTGTGAGAAATAAGATTTATTTCAGTTAAAGTATCAGAAAATTACTTTCGATAGTATTTTGTATTCATGGAATTTTTGCATTTACATCTCTCCTAATTGTTGACAGAACGCTATTAATATTTCTAAAAACATCCATTTTTGTCATCAACAGTCTTCAAATTTCAACAGAATGAATAAAATAAATGAATAATTAATAATATACAATGCCAGAGCGAAATTCCATCAGCAACAGTCTGTCAAAGCGAAAAACGTGTCCGTGCGAGTGTAAGACAATAATATGGAAAAATGCGGGTTAAAGTGCGAGCGCTTATTTGGCATCTGTAGACTTAATTTTTTATTCATTTTATTTATTCTGTTAAAATTGGAAGACTGATAAAATGACAAGAACTGATTTTTTTTATAAATATTAGAAGCGTTCTGTCAACAATTAGGAGAGATGTAAATGCTGTGGCTAAAATTCCATGAAGACAAAATACTGTCGAAAGTAATTTCTAAAGTTTTAGGACTGATACTGTAACTAAAATGAATCTTATTTCTTACCCTCCTCAAAAATTTTGGGTAGTCTACCCCGGCCACGCAGGGCTGCCAGAATTGGCTTTTTATTTTCAGTAGGCCCAGAGGATTTACTGTAGAACGTTTCGTGACTTTTTAAATGACCACCTAAAAGTGGTCACTGGATCTTCCTCTATAAGATTTTATCTGACTCTAAATCAGCACTATGTACAATAAAAGAGACTCATCTCGAAAAAATCAAATTAACATCAAAACTGTATTATTAAATTTGAATATGACATTCATTTGGGTTAAGGGACATATTGGAATACATGATAATTAAAAAGCTGATCGATTAGCAAAAGATTCAATACTTAATGGAGTTTTTTGTAACTCATATACAGGAAGAGATACGATTAATTCAATAAAAAATAAAATGTATTTATCCTGGCAGACACACTGGGATACCGCTTCACGATCCTTACATAATACCTCTTCATCCTACCTAACCCTCATCTCCAAACTATATTTTCAAATTCACAACAACTACTTACTCAGCAAGTATACTTAGAATCAAGACTGGTCATCGGAAATACCCCGCCCATCTTGCCAAGCTGTGTATTATACAATCATCTCAATCTCAATTACATTTTTTTCGACTGCAGCAATCACATTCACTTGTTAAACAAAACTACTGCCTAACTCTTACACACTTTTTAAGCATATTTAGACCTATTAGTATATTATATCAAGGATATTATTATTTAATTAATATTTAAATAGTATCATTGAAAAATTATTTGCTGATTTGCTGATTGACTTGCTTCCAAGCCATTTCCTTCCACACACACACTCGCTACGTTTTCAATTTGACAGTTTATCACCTATTTATTATCTTTACTGTATTTTCCAATAATTCCCTAAAATACTGATAGTGTTAACTGAAAGAGTTTCGACCATTTTTTCACACGGACTTATTCAAGTGTCCATTCTTCGTATTTTTTTTATTGAATTCTTTTCTTCAGTTAACTTCGTTCCTTGTTTGTTTGTGAGCAAATCCAAAATGTCGCGAATTTTGAGATACTTAAACAGTTCAAATCGATTCCAAACTTCTTTATTATATTCATCTTTATTATATTCTGATTACAAAAATTCACTTCAGTCACAATAATTAATTAAAGTAAGCATCATAATTTCCACATGAACATCAATATATTTTCTACAAATACATACTTTTCAGGATCGACATCAATCCTTTTACTTCGATACTATACAATATATATTTGTATTGATTTTAGAAAACAATAAAAGACAATTTAATTTTTTTTAATGACGTATTGAATTTTTTTATGATGCTATTTCTTTATTATGTGTATGTGGATTCAGTTAGAGATGATTCTGAGGAAAATTATGGGAATATCAGATAACTGATTTTTGATTTTGAAAAATAAATATTAAAAGCGGAACTTTCTCATAATAAATATTATAGCCACTCGTTTCATATGCAGAATCACCAAACAAAATTCTATTCTCGATAAAAATGCGATATTGGAATTTTGGAATTGATATTCGAATGGTTTGAAATACCGTATCAAATTTAATAAGTGATGGTTCGTTTTTTTTAATATCATGCTCGCTCTCCGTCAAGCACAGGAGCCTCGTAAAACTAAACATATATCTGAATATTTGGATTTCTTCGGAACAAAACTCTAATAACCTTCTACGTCAATATTGGATCGTAAAATCAAATCTTTTTCATTTTTCCCGATTTCCTTCTTATCACTCGTTTTTCATGCCAATCACAGTACTGTCTACATATGAAATTGGTTATAAAAAAAACCAAGCGTTTTTTAAAAGTTTCTCCTAGCATGCCAATGAAATATTTCTGGAAAATATCAAATAATAATATTGACTATTGGATTAAACTGAACTTATTTTTCACGCTATAACTTTATCAACATCCACAATTACACTGTCAGAATAGCGTTTCGATAACCAAGTTATCGTCTTCAGAGACTGCAGATACACTACAACTTATAAAGTGCACTGAATTATTCATATTAAATGAACTAATAAGTTACAGTTGGAAAAACTACAGGCGAGAAATTTGATATTTATTTCTTATCTAAATAACTATAGAGTGGGTTGTACATAAGTAAAGTTTATAAATAGATATTTTAAAATAAAATGTACTCATAGAATGGAAAATAATGAACAGTTACTTATTTTAAATACCTTAGTAATCAAAAATAGCAATAGGTTAATACTTAATGGATAACGTTGTGTTAATTTTCCACTTATGATGAAAAATATAATGAAGACAGGATTTAATGGTTATGATAAGAAAATTAGGGGTGAGTTGTTTACCCGACTTTGGCTTAGAAAAATTTTTTTTGGACCACTTTATTTTGAAAACAAAACGAAAAACAGGAGAAAATTTTTCGAGTACCTTTTAATTATGTTTATTAAAATTAGTCTATAAATGCAGCCAACACATTAAAACAATTTTTGGTTAATTTCAAGGATAAAGTACTAGATTTGGAACAGGGTAGTATCTTAGAAATTAGCTTTAATGTTTGTGTTAAGAACTATATTGAGAAAACTAAGAGGTCTCTTAATGTCCAATTACGCTGTCAATCGAGCTTACTCTTCACTTTCTTTCGCTTGAATCACTGTGTGCAGTGTACCTATGTCCGGATAGAAATTGTGTGAGATAATACCTCTCAATGGTGATTTTCTTTCGAATGTTGCAGGCGTGGTATAAATCGTTTTTTCCATTTTTCGTTTTAATGTCACTCTCAGGAATTTGGCCATTCTTCTCTCGTGCGACTTATCTCCTCTTTTGCTATTCTCACTCTGATTACCTTTGCTTTTCTCGGGTATATTGCCCTTTCTACCAAAGCAAAAGTTTCACCGGAATAACTACCGCAATCACCATTATGATTGGTTCCAAGACTGCCGCTCTTCTCTGCACCTATACTTGTCTTTTTCGATACTTCTAACTTCTAAGGCCTTCAGTCTACATCTCCTCGCCATACAAAAATATCGACTAGATTATACTTATCAGCAATCACCTCTCACTCGCCGCCGGTCTACCAACGTTGGCCATCATCCTGCTTAGTCCGTCAACACTCGTTACGAATTTGCTTTCAGAAATTCATATTACTATCGATAGTTTTTCCGTCGTTCATTTCACACACACACACACATAGGAAAAATATTATTGATCCTGCCTTCTGTAACATTACAACATCTGTCTTGTTTGGGGTCATGATCTTCTATCCGCATCATCTGATGCAGCCAGCAATAATTGCCGCTACATCCTACTAACAACGACCTTTCGGGCGTCCGTTGTTGCAGTCGATGGTCGTATGCGATGTTCTAAATATCTGGTCCGTATTGAACCCGCTCTGCTGTTACTTCAATTCTGTGCTGTCCCTCCTTGGTGTCATACACCAGAATTCGATTCCTCAAGTAATAATTAAGTAATGGAATATTTTAAAGAATAACTGTATGCCTATTCTTTACAGCCCTCTCTATAATTCATTAGTTAAGGAATGAATTTGATGTTTTCCGACAAAGTAGGCTTTCATGTTGGAAATATTTTCATGGGAATAGGTTCAGAGCAGAGAAATTGTAGTATAAATAGGTGGGTTAAGCTAATAAGATTTAGTTCACCTTCAATCTCTTCTTCTTCTTCTTCCTCTTTCAATAGGACTAGGTCCTGTTCAATCCTGTATGTGTTTGGCCCTCTTCCTGGATCTTCCCGAAAAGCTGAACTCCAGCTTTCGTACCACCTCTTTGGTGATCTGCCTACAGGTCGGCGTGCGTTCGGTCTCTAAGTTTTAGCCCGCTTTGCCCATCTGTCTTCCGGCACTCTTTTTAAGTGATCCTTCCAGAATGTTTTTCGTGCCCTGACCCATCTCACCACATCCTGTACGCCCAATTCTTATTCGGTCCCTGAGAGTGACTCAATTGATGGTTCGTAATATTTTCATCAGTGTGATTCTCATTATTCTTTTTGTTGTTGATGACTCGGCTCTAGTTTCTGAGGCATATGTGAGAATAGGTCTCACACAAGTTTGATAGATTGTGGTCTTGCTCCGTGAGCTCATCGCTTTGTTTCTCTACACTAAATCTCTCAGACAGCCACTGACTTTTGATGCTTTCATCGCTTGTGTTCGTGCCTCATCTGTCAGCTTTTTTTCACTAGATATATTCACTCCCAGGTAATTGAATCTTGATACTTATTACATTATTCCGCCTTACGACTGCCAATTTGCATCTAATAGGATTTTTTGATGTTCAATCTCTGAATACGGTAATTTTGTTATCGAAACGTACATCAGACAGTGTAATTGTGATTGTTGGTGTAATAGTACGATGAATATGAATATTACCAACGGTTTCAGAAATTAGTTGACCATCAAGTTTTCTGAAAATAATTGATTTATTTTGTTTCAATATATCAGATTATAGTTTCTTATTCTCATTCCTTTGATATATTTTTTTCTATTTTCTTTGACATTCCTTTTATAGCCTTGTCTTTACCTGGTGTCTTAATCCATTACCTATTAAAAATTTCACATTTATTTGGCTTCTTCCTCATTTTTTACTTTATCTCAAGAACGCATTTTTCGTAGAACGTTCAAAGTGTAGATGTACTTTCCTATAGTCTAAAAAACTGAAAATGAAATTAGTCAGTGCATTATCGGCAAATAAAAATATTCGTGGACAAGCGTCAGCGATACAGATATCTCAACTACAAGAGCTAGGTACATACTGCTATGTTTACGTTTTTATAATATTTTTTTGTTTTATTAGTGAAGCATTATTCGTTGTATATTTTATTTTTTCGTTTGTAGAAAGAATAACATATATACTTACATTGAGATACGCTTGTTCATTTTAATTTCATTTTCATTCCTGTAAATTCTCCACAAAACTCGATCTTTCAGATTTAACGATCGTATTGCCTTCAAAGATATATTCGAAAAGGTTGTTTTTCTACATGCTTATGCTTTTCACGTAATTTTTCCAGTTTCGACAGATGTTATTTCATTATTTCATCCATGAAATTGTGCCTTCTGTAATCTTTGTTCCGTTTCTGCTCGAATGATAATTTTATTGAAACAGATAACACAGAATAAACTAACTTTGTGAATGTTATTGTTACCCCACTAAATTCAAGATGTCTCATAATGAACAATGAAGTTGTTTGGTTTGTCGCTTGTTGTAGTTTTATTTATTTTTCGCATTATTACGTCTGTTGAAGTACATATCCAATAGAGATATAAATTCAATATATTAGAAAAAATTGTTTAGAATGTTAAGTAATGTGCCCTTCTAGTATCTTTCTAAAAGCAAGACAAAGAATATTTCGTGTTTTCTCAAATAAAAATTCATTTAAACCACGAAGCTAGGATTAAGAGATTAGAGTTTGACAATGAATTATTAGTTTTTGAAGTAACGTGGTATCCTAAACAGAACAAACATTCTAATCTTTCAAAATAAGAGAATATATAGTATACATATTTAAAATGAAGCGTTCCAATGACCTGTTATTTACTAACATTGTTTCCATCATCATACTGATATGAATATTGAAATAATAATAATTATAAGATAGTTATATTAATAATGTGACTTCAATATAACATTCGTTGCTGTGTAAAAAAAATTATTTCACTATGCATCCTAACACGAAATTTGGAATAATAATAACTAGTTGTACTTGCTAGCTTCATTAAATACCAGATAAGTTCAAGTCAAAATTGCAGCTTATTTGGAGGGTAAATTAAGATGTCGATATAAAATCAGTGTATATGTTTCAGGAGGATGATTAGCAGAAGTGACGAAGCCAAAAGGCATATGTATTTAGGGAAAAACATGTGCTGAAGTTTTTCATTAATGCACCGGATCTGACGTATTTCTTTCTGTACATGGTAGCCATATGCGATATCTTTGTAAATGGTATGATCTACCATTATAGCATATCAAGGATAAAAAAGTATATGCTTCTTCCTGCATTGGGTTGAACAGTATTTATATTGCGAACCTAAAATTTTTTACAGTACTTTTTTCGATGACAATTATTCTTGCGCGACATTATATTAATATAATAGTTTGATCTTTAGATCAATCAGCAACTAACAGCTAACTCAAATTGCTACTCAGTAACTAACTGAGATTTTACTTAACGTACATTGTTTTTGCTCACCGCAATTCACCAACTCGAATGGTTCGATTTTCTTGTGTCTTCTCGTTATTTCTGCAGTGTTAAGAATCTGAATTACCTCAACAATGGTATCATGATTCGTAGCAATTTTGACTATAATTTGATCAACTGTATGCTTATTTAGATCCTTATGGAGCCTATTGTTTCGAGTGTAGAAGGATTCATCCACACTTTACAGTATGATAAAAGGAAGTGCACCAATCCAATTGAAAACTGGATATAATTTCTTGGACTTCTTGAATCGAATTTGACCGTAACTGGAGGATGTACAAGGCGCGCAAAATCAGTAACATTTCTTTTCCCTAAATTGGTACAACCTTTTTTCGATTTTCGTCTAGTTTGAGCGACGTACCTCTATTAGTGTGTGTGAGTTGTCTACTTTGCGAAAAGTTTGTTTGGAGAGTTTGACCACGAAAAATGAAGTTGAACAACGAATTTGCTTGAAATTTGTGTTTCTCATAGTATTATAGATACAAAATCGTTAGAAGTGTTTTGAGAAATCTACTTGTTTGCAAGCGTAAGTATATGAGGGAAAGTCGCGAAGTTGTCGAAAATTTGCCTGATGCGAGTCGTCCATTCACCTTTTGTTAACTACAATAACATCTAAAAATGGAGGGAATGGTGTCGAAAATTGCCGTTTTGACATCTGAGAGATAGTAGTGATTCTCAACATCTCTCATGGATCTACTCAATATATTTTGGTTGATTTGGGTTTGAAGTGTGGGGAAACTTACCTGAAGACCTCAACTCTGTTTTCGTTTATTCTTTTGGTAGTCGTTATTTGGAAATTCAAGGAAAAACCCCATTTCTAAATGGCAGCGTACTTAAATATCATAACTGTCAATTTCAAAAGTTGAGCGTCGCCGAAGCCCTACTTCGATTATTCTCCTCGAATCCGTAGAATGAAATTATACTTTCAAAACGGTATTTTTCAACGAATGTATTTCTATCAATTCCGAATCTCCGTAATGCGCATTTTGATATTATTATATGGGAAGTTGAGATATAGTATCATCATGATGCTTTAGCATACCATAAATTGAGTTCTAGATTTTGATAATATTTAGAATATGAGAAAAATACGTTACCAATTTCAATAACATGAAATTAGAGAATTCCTGGCTAGCTATTTTCTATTTTCCATTTATTTGAATACTTTTTGGTAGAAAAATTTTAATATTATTCGCGTTTTTTCTAATAGAAAATACTGTTTGAAAAGTCTATATGAAAATGACAATCGTCAAATGAATATTTTGAGTAGCGGCAGAATTAGTTTTGAAAATGCGGAAACAACATGGAATTGGCATAAACAAAGAAATTTATGAATTATCTACATTCCAGAGAACAATTGAGAGAATAATTCAATATTGTGAAACTAATTAGATGAGCTTGAAGGGAACGTCTTAGTTCTACGTTTCCTTCACATCAATTGTGGCATGAATATATTTATATTTATACATGTTTTTTGAATTTGCTAAATGTGTGAAGTTGTTATATATACTTGCAATGAATATTTTTATTTTGCAACATACCTTTTTCTCAGTTAAAATGACAACAGCTTGTACTTTCGTTATATGAAAAAAATCAATTACATAATAGTGACGGGCCACAATTTTAAGAATTACCTTCTCAAATTGAAAACTTATACCACACCAATTAGGAGTTGACAAATAAGGCCAATTATTTTTCATATTTTGCGTTAGAAATGTCGGAAAAATATGTCTTAAACAAACTGTATATAGATATATTCCTTATATCCTGGTGTGACATTGTGTGACAAGGGAGGGGGGAGCAGTCCTTAATTTCGTGTCGTCATATTCCAAAACTATTTAATCTAAATGTTACAACAGGAAATTTAAACTCTTACTTTACGAAGACCTCAAAAACATTTACAATTATATCTGTGTAAATATAAGATACGAATTGTTTTGTCCACCACTCGCTCTACTAGACAGACCGCCTATGCGTACCTTGATAAATGCCCCTATACGCATGTCAACTAGCAGTGATTTCTTTGTTTCTGTTTCATTTGACCATTAAATTTCGCGGATAAAGCAACGTCATCCTTAGCTCTGCTAATTTATGATTTTTAATTTACGATACTGAATACACTGCGAAGCTGAAAGAATAGCTGAGTTAGTTGGACAGGGACAAAGTTATCGTGAAGTGACAAATCCGTTTGGCGTACACCACACAACCATTGGCAGATTGATGCAAAGATTTCGAGAGATCGGTTCAGATGCTACGAGGCCTGGATAAGGACGTCCTTCAGTTTTTACTCCTCGAGTTGATCTCTGATAGATCTATAAGAAGACACCTTCATATTGCTGGTCTACATAGCAGAAGAGCTCTTCAGGCAACTTTGCTAACCTGGCAGCATCGTGTTGCTAGACTAAGATTCATAAGGCAATATTTTGATTGGAATTTAGAAAATTGGTGCCAAGTTTTATTTACTGATAAGACAAGAATCAGTCTAAGAGGTCCAGATGGACTTCATCAAATTTGAAGACGGCGAGGAGAAAGATTTGCGCAGTCTTCTATAATTCTCATGGAGCCGTTCCAAGGAGGGTCTATCATGTTTTGGGAAGGAATTTTGTTTTGATGTCCGCACAGAATTAGTGTATCTTCCTAGACCCGCCCTTAACACAGCAAGATACATAACTGAAATTTTTGAAAATCACATCATTGCGTTTGGGCCATTTATTGGTGATTATTTTCGTTTAATGCATGATAATGCTAGACCACACGTTGGGGCAGGTGTTCTGAATTACCTAAGCGAAGTAGGAATTCATACCCTGGACTGGCCACCAAGAAGTCCAGATATGAATCCTATCGAGCACGTCTGGGATATTTTAAAACGCCGCATTCGTCGTCGAAGTCCATATACTCAAAATTTAAATGAGCTTGAGCAAGCAGCATTAGAGGAATGGGAGAACATACCTCAAGAAGTCATACAGCACCTAATTTAAAGCATGCCCAGGAGAATGTTAGCAACAAAACTAGCGTTTTAAAAAAAGGAACATTATTGTTTAGAATGCGAGTTTTATTTTTAAGAAAATTTGGTTTTATTGCAATGTTCTCATTTTTATTTTTTTATTCATTGAAAATGACTCAAAATTACTACACATTTCTTATTATTGCGTTAAAATGATTGAGAAGAAGTTAAACAATAGCAATATTAATTTAAATTTATTTAACAAAAAAATATTTTCAGAAATCAGGGTGGTGCGTTAGTTTTGACCACGAGTGTATATTTTCTTCTTATTCTTTATTCTAACCAAATCCGATCATCAACGCTCACAAAAAAAGTAAAACCGGAAACTAGAATCCGAACGAAATCCCGAAGGGTCTGTCATGTCCATCGATATTTATTTGAAAGAACGAAGCTGACAACAAAAGACTTGTTTAGAGATAGAGCGAGGCAAAAGGAAAACAAAGCAACAAATTAAGATATTTTCGAGCCTTTCTGGATTTATATTTTCTCCGATTGGAAATTTAGAAGACAAATAGTTATTTGCCGCCGATTTAAAAGTTTTACTTATATATAAGCTTTTCAACTATAAGCGATGTGTGATTTATAAAGAAAAGAAAACAAATTTTGATATAACCACAACCATTTTTTTCTATTTTAAGTCTGTTCTAATTGAAAATTCGTGTTTGGAATGTTGTGTGTAATTTATGTTGTGTTATAATAACCAAAGAAAAAATAGGTTAGAACAGATCTTTATTTTAATATTCAAATTGTACGTGATCTATTGTGATAATGTAATTTGTAAAGGCAGCTTAACATGATGCAACACAACATGCAATGCAATGCAAGACGCAGTATTTCTTGATCAAAAGCATGTGCAAATGAGTTTCTTATCTGCTGATATTAAGTTTTTCAAATGTTTCTTTATCCATTCTGAACTAATTTTTCTATGTTTTCTTGTCTAACTCTCCAGCTAATCTGTCCATTTGTCCAAAAGCAAGGCAGACATAATTATTGCTAGTGATGCAATGATCACTTTTATCTCGTCTATTTTGATTAGCTTTGTTATATTCAATTTTAAACTGCCCACAAAATATTAGATAAAGTTTGAGTTTAGGAGGGAACCATGATGCAGTGAAAAGAGACTGAAATGCCGAATGACGTGAAATATTGCTCTATAAAATATTTTGATCTAGAAAAGAATTGCATGCAATTTCTTGTCTGTTATCTTGCATGTCAAGCGGGCTTAAAGACCGACTTTGTTGGATACGTCGATTTTTTACTTAATTTACAAGCTAATTTGCAATCAAAAGAAAGACAATGATATGAACAAAAACATTTAAAAGGGTGTAAAAAATATTTATTCATAATTCTCGAATAAATCAACCTTCTACATTATTTTTGTTATAAAATATTGGTTCATAGAATAATGAAGTTTATCTCAATTAATAATTTTTATTGACGCTCGTTATGTTTGTTATACTGCGAAAGTGTTCTAATAACCCGGATAATTTTTATTATGTGTATGAAGAATAAACTTTTACATCTCAGCGTCGAAAACTTACGTCATTAATTGAAAAGTGCTATTAGACTATTTTCGTTTTCCTGGATTCCACAATTATATTGTGTAACCTGTGTTAGACTCCTATTAGGTTGGGCTAAACCAGAATCCAGACGTTTGTCTTTTGGTATACCAATGATTTGGACGGAACCAAAAGATCATGTAAGTGATTTTTATTTTTGTTTGATTCGAACAAAAGGCGTCACAACCAAGTACAAACACACTGTTCAGTACCCAAACTTCGACCAGACCCATCCTACATAGTACCGAACTTCCTGTGCCAGAGCCAAAGAAAATATTTATTGGTCCACAAATACGGGAACTAATGAAGGAAAGCTGAATTATCTGGAAAGAGTCGCCTGGAAATGTTATCCAAAATTTACTAGGGAAACACTAAGCGGAAAATTACAAAGACTTAATCAATGAGCTTCTAATTTAATAGCCTTGAGTTTTCGTAAAACAAAAAAAGCTTGAATTTTTTTGACCAGCGAGTTTATTAGATCGAGCTAACCAACTATCAGATTCACAGTTTAGATGCTTATCTTTTCAAAAAGGAAAAACTATTAAAAAAAAGTTATCTTGAAAAAATGATGAATAACAAATTTGAGAAAAAAGTAAATATCAGAATCAGTGAAAGGACAAAATAGAGAATAAAAATATTCTAATAAATATCGAGATATTCCACTAAACTAAAATCTAAAACACCCAAAACCAGAGGAAGTAATACAATATGTTGAGTACCTTGTAATCATTGTGCCGCTGTTAACATACGACAAACATCTCAGTACAAAAAATAGATTAACAATCCAGGAAAGATGGAAAAACCAGAAATTTTAATAGAAAAACTAGAAAATTCTTGGAACGGAATCGATTACAAGAAAAAAACATTTTAAGAATTGGTTAATATGGTTAATTGGTTAAAGCAAGTTATCAGTGGCCAATAATGTTTTGATAAAGATTGATAAAGACTGAAATAGGTGGAAACATCAATTTATTGCCTGTTATAAAAACTAATTTTCATTCAGAAGAGACCAAAAATCAAGACAATCTAGCAACAAGTAGTTGTAAAGATCTTTGAAGTTCCTTGTTCAGTTTTAGTATAATACTGAAATCGTAACTTTAATAAACAAAAAATTTTTTACCCTGCACTAAATAGTTCGTCTTCATTAATATCTTCAATATTCGGATCTCGTCTAGAACTTGTGCTCGCTCATGAATATGTAATTTTTTTGTACGTTTCCCCATCGCATCGATTCGAATGAAATCTTCCGCAACAAAAATTAAATCAGTCGCCGCCTCAATTCTGCGATCGTTTTTCTTATAAATTGGAGTTGCTTATGTCGATGGCTATTGAAATTCACGCTCTATGACTTTTTCTCCCCTTTATTCGCTGGAAAATATGGAAATTTTCAAGCGTGTCCAGTGTAATTAGTAAGCTGAAGCAATCGATGAATTCATCGTAAAACAAATTGTTAAAAGCGGACATCACGGTTTACATTGTGTTTCCATCTGGCTCGAAATACATTATTAACTTTTTAAAAGAAGGAACCATAAAAAATGGCATCTACATTTATTGACTATATATATTTTTTAATTATTATTTTAAAATATTGACAAGCAGTTTGGTGAATGTTGAGAATATAAGATTTGAGTTATTATTTTCGAAAATATAAGAATATATTCAATTCATATATTAGTACTAAGACCTTAACAAAAAAGCTTTTCAAAAACAAGCTTCTTCCCATTTTTATCAGAGAACAAATAAATAAAAGCGTGATACGTTGTGATAGCAAGAGGAAAAAGAAGATGCTTAATGTTCTTAATTATACCATCAAAATTGTTTTCCTTTGATTTTACTATTTTTAATTTGAGATTTACTATTTTTTCAAATCGTTGCCATTTGTGGACATCGCTTTCATTAGCAATCTTTTCCTGTTGTTTTAATTTCGACTTCTCTAAACGTCGTCTTCTTTATATGTTCTTTTGTGTTCATGTTCTTTCCACAGTCCATTTTTCTAGAGGTCCATTGTAGATGGATAAGGGCTTCGGTACAACAGAGTTCGCCCTGGTACCCTGAGGCGCAACGTAAGCGATATTCAGCTCTCGGCACGTGCTCACCATAACAAACAAAACAAAATTTTTTCCCAAAATTTGCTTGAGTTGCATAATCACGCCAACCAAGGTATTCGTCATCGAATCAAACGAGACCAATCTCGATGGGTTTGCGTCGTTTATTCAATTACTGAGTTCCAATGGCCATCTACTCCAACATCTTACCCTAGTTATCATCTAGAAACTCGTTAAGATGAATCAAATGAGAAACTCAAGAGAAAATAGCGTATTGAAAAAGGGAATAAGGGAAATGTATAGATGCCTATGTGGTTTATAAGTTTTCAAAATTAATATCTTGGATTAGAATGTCTGGAGTTGGTTTTTTGTAAACTGTTACGGAAAACATTGCTTTTATTGGTACCTGTAATGTTGAGAAAGATTGAAGTTATATGAGAAAGAGATTGATGGAGAAAAGTGTAAAGTGATCTCTGGTTAAGGTTCCTTGAGTCTAAAGAGTTTGAATGTTTTTCTTGGTAGGTTTTACAGAAATAATTGTGTTCTTGGTATGGATATGTTTCGTTTATGTGGGAACGAGAAATTCAAACAAGAGATTCCTCATATTCCAAGTTATACATTTTATCTCTGATAGATACAATTAAGGAAAAGTTTCTGTTCAAATGAAGGGATGAAAGTTGTAAAAATGATTAGTATAATATTATATAACAGACTTCAATTTGAGTGATGATATGATAAAATTGAAGACAAATGTATAGAATAGAAAAAATGTTATTCAAATATCTCGCGTTAGTTTCAATATTAATATAAGTCATTTAATTTCTCCTGTTACCACTTCTGTTACATGTATACGCAGGTAAAAATTTTGGCCCACTTATCAAATCCTACAATTCATATTCGTTTTGAGAAACATAGGAAAGATATTCATTAGACAGACTTCAAGACGTCTTTGATTACCTCTTCTAGAATCATGTACTCCCAAGAATTTGTAGACAGCCCATCACAAAATACACTTGAATTAAATAAAATATTTGATAGTTTTAATATTCATAAGAATATTTGGATCGTCCTTCAAATTAAAACAAGTTTTCGGAACTTTCTACTTTGAATTGAACCTATTTTTGAGTCAATATCCGAACGTTTTGAATGATTCATTTATCAATGAAAAGATGGACACCTTGTAATCGAAACTCTTTTGTCCTTTGTGCAAGCGTTTTAGGATTAAAGTCAATCAGTGTCCTTTAATCAACGCTTGGTCATTAGTGTCAATATAATCCTATTTTAACAGAAAATTCAGAAAAAGCTACACAGAAATCTCATACGTAGTAGCCGAATGAGCGCACATGCGAAACGAGTGGTAATCAGAAAATTAAATCACTCTTTTTTGTTGTTTACTATTCTGCCAGAAGTTGGCGTTACCTTGTAAAATTATTAGAGCTGAATGTAGATGTAGATTGTAAATATTTGTTGTAACAAGAAATAACGTTATATATCACATATGATCACGGATGTCTGTCATAATAACGAGTCAGAAATACACAAGAAACAAATACAGAAATTTCGTTCCCCGCGAAGCTCATTAGTATAGTGCGCTGATGGCTTGAAAATCGAAATGGACAAGTAGAGACAGGAGGAATATATGGCACAGGTACCAAGCTTACTATCTCAATGCGATCAGAAACTTACATAGGTTATCCTTATATACACAGCTCATGACGCAAAACTAACGCAAAGCAAAGAATTTTATCCTATCATATAGCAGAGCAGCTCTCCAAGCACTCGTATAAAAGTGAGTAGTATGGAAATGTACCTAATCTTTAAACTCAGAAAATCATTTTATATCCTACAGGAATTAATGCGGATGTTTTGGATATGAGATAGATATGGGCATGAAATCCTTGTAGATGAAAATATAGCAGCAAGGAGTTAACATCCATATTAATTAAGAAGCACAAAATATACCTTGATTTAATAGGCACAATCTAGTTAGATATAATTTAATAAATATAATATTTCCAAGGCATTAAGCATTTCTATGCTGTATTCCATGTATAATTTATTAGACCTTATCATGAGTAAATGAAAAATTTACCCTCTTATTATATATTCATAGGATTTCTTACTTCACCGAAATTAAAACAATAACTCCAAAATAAATCATTAATATGCTAAAGTGATATTTTGATGTAAACTGTGAAATTTTTAATTTTCTCAGAGTTTTTTCTCTAGCTTTTATTGTTAACGTTTGAAGGTTGAAATTTTGATTTCATTTTTCCTTCTTTATGTTTTAGTTCATGTTTCTTCCAATGCTCAAAAAACCTGGTATTCCTTTTGCCTATTTGGTCAATATTTTTCAATGGGATCTTTATAATGTATGTATGTATGAATTTGGGGACTCGTATACACTACGACTCAAAGGATCTATTGTGTTCTCCTTTATTCCTGCGATATTTCAGAACCCAGTGTTTACAGCTGATCCATCAATCCCACTCCTTCTAAAAAGTCTAGAATGTGGGATGGCTTTAATTGCCAGATAGAGGTTTCGTCCTCTGTGCAAAAAAATCTGCTTACCGCATTATCTGCTAGGTCTAGCGTCTTCAGGTGTTTGTTAAGACGACAGTGCCCTGATAGAACTCCTGTTAGTATTCGTATATTGTTCTTACTTAGCTTGATACATTCAGCAGTTCTACACTTGTTATAGTTTCCCAGAAGAGACCTGTGTCAGTCCCTCTAGTTTATCCCAATAATTGGTTTTGCTCTTATCTACCTTCTGTAGCTGATACTAGATCCCAAGAAGTGCTTGTATGTCCCCGCTTTAGTGAGCTTATCAGCTATACCATTTTCCTTTGTCCCGGAGTCCCCTGTAAGGTAATTTCATTCTTCTTGCATGGCTCGATGAATTTTTATAAGCAATCTCTATTTTTTGGATTTTGGATTTTATGATATATATACTAGAGCTGTAATGGCTGCTTGACTATTAGACAGAATGATCTCCTATTTGCGATAGTTCCTCTCTAGATTGAACCCAACATATTTTTCAATTGCGTAGATTTCTGCTTGAAAAATGCTAGGTGTATTACCCAGGTTTTCAGAGTATTTGGTTCTGGACCCGTTCACTTTCCAATTCCCATTCCAATTCCGTCTGCTGTTTTTGATCAATCCGTTTACCATTTAATGGCATATCTGTTCATTTCTTGTATGATGTTTTGATCCTACTTGTTTTTAGAGTTTATCGTTGAGGTTTTTCTCAAAGCTAAACTTTTCTGATGCAACGTCCTGAGGCATGCCTCAAGGCTGGTCATTATTTTCTTTGATGATTCCGTCTCTGAACATTCTAAGTTATGTTTTCTCTGCCACGCTCTCCAGTACTATGTGGAGAGGTGGGAGATTTCGGATCACTTCAAGTGCATCTGTTGGGCAAGATTTCATGTACCCAGTTGCACATAAGCAAGCTAGTCTTCGTACCTTAGAGAGATTGTTATGATGGTATTCAGACTGGTTCTAGTACCCCCAAATCTTTATAATGAATTTAATTAAATTCATTTTTTGGAATTTAGTCTCCGTAAAATCTAATTTTGTCAATAGAAGTGATTAGAATGTAGGAAATGGTCATAATTTAGGTACGTTACTTTCTAAAATGAATGAGTCTGTCTTGAGAAAATTTAATGAAAGTATTTGAGTGAGCACTTATTGTTACTGTTGAACTGTTGCAAGTTCAGAAGAAGGGGCTATTATTAAGTAGTTAGTATAATTTTTTTTATATTTCTTCGATAAAATTTAGAAATTTTAGCATTTGGTGGCCGGTCTCTTAATACATTTACAGGAATCTTTAAAATTAGTTTCGATTAAATTAAGCTGCGCATTTCATAATTTCCATTTAGCGTAAATGTTCTTCTAATTTGAATTTTTAAGTAAAGTCGGAAATTTTTCACTTCAGTACATTAAAGTCTCCTTTTGCGGCAAATGTCAAATGAAAACTTAGACTATGTCAGAATTCTAAGCTGACCCAGGAGTCTTTTCAATAAGTTTTGAAAAATCAATGGTTGTTGGCACAATTGCTAGTTGTCGTGCTACATTAAGTTCGAGCTCAAGCTCATCCGAAGCGAAAAATGTTATTTTCTGAAGACGAAAAATAAATCCACATAGAACAAACTATTTGGAAACATACAAAGACTAGGAGATTTTTTGATTTTGAATAACTTAGCTCAAATTTATTAAATCATATTGGGGATGAAATAGAATAAATGATAAGACACCAAATATTATTCCTACAAATAATAAATTGTTATCTTATTGCACTATGTTGATAACTGTTGGATATTTTGTGACTTGTCGCAAAGGCCTCTGCAATTCTAGTGCTAATAGTACGGAAAGTATGTGTAGTAGTAGCACGATTATGCTCGACCTGTATCCAAATGCCACACACATACAATTCATTTTTTTCGTTTTCTAACGACACATATTGGAAAGGGAAAGGGAATTGTCCGAAACACCTATCAGAAACATTAAAAATGCAGCCATGCTTGTCTACCTTCTTTTAACGTTTTAATGGAACCTTTACACTATACAACTTTTCTTTTTCTACCTAAAACAACTTATATTCCGTCGAGAAATTGAATAATCAAGTTCAAATTGATTATAATAAATATGAAAGTGTGAAAGTCTCCCTGTTTTCCCCTACCAATAGTTATTCATGTTTCTGTGAAATGAATCAAATATTCGTCCAACAAAAATCAACTTTTCTACAGGAATATAAAAATTTATAATGAAAAACATATTCCTACGCAATTGTTCTTTTTGTCCGTTATGTTATTAATATCATTGAACAAATAAATCCTCTATTGCGATTTGATGTCATAAACCGGCTGTTGCATCTGTGAATTTTTTTGTTTGTGTATGAATCGGTCTATAACAGCAAGTGTTGTGAGATTAATTTTTGATTTATGAACGTTCAAAAAACAACATAAATAATGTCTTGAATGATTTGCGGCATAGCACTGATTGAAAGGTTGTGTAATAAACGCGGTGGAATAGCAGTTCACGAAAGTCATCATGGTCGTCGCCTGATGCGTCGATATCGATGTTTTATTTTATTTTGTTTGTCCACTTTTTCCAATCCTTTTCAAGCGGAAAATTTGACAAAGAACTTTTCGACTGGAATTTAGGAGTCAATAAGAAAAGTCGTAAGGGCCATATGCATTTATATTAAGTTTTTTCTGAACGGAGGGCCTTTCTATATTTTTTAGTTAGAAAACGTAAACGATGGTTATTCGACCAATAATTTTCGTCTTCAGAGATCGAAAGTGGACCAATGCTCAGTTTTTAATGGAAAGCTGAGTTTCAACTCAATGATTTCGTTATTCACTTATTATATATTTTTGAGTTGACCTCTTGTTTTTCCTATACTGCCATGTGTAGCTCAAAATCTAGAATCGGCACGGTGATATGAATATGCTAGTCCAATATACTTGAATAAGTTCAAAAAACAGCCTATTAGTAAGGAATTTTCAAAAAATTGGGGCAATTGATGAAATTTTCAAATATTTTATCATGAATTTCAATTGTTAATATATTTCTCATAATTAGAGGGAAAATTAAGCATTGCGCATTCATCAATATAGCTTCTAATTTGAGTCAAACATCTTCGGGAAATGTTAAATTGATAGAGAATGTATACAACTATGGATTGTTCTATTTGAAATTATAGAAATTGTAGATAGAGGAAAAGATTTATTGAACATAATTAAATGAAACCACATTAGACTTTTTTATGATTGTGACATCTATGGATTTAGATTTTTGCTGAAATTACATTTTTCTATAATTTGATATTGATTGAATCAGAATAGAAACTCGGAATATTTTCGGTTTATGTACACATGTCAAAAATTCAGGAATCAAACGAATGCTATAAAACCTCTGCAATAAATCTTCCAATGTGTTGGCAAAATAAGTATTTGAATTAATTTATTATTTGAAAAATGTCCATTTCATCATATTTGAATATTTTACACCATTTGGAAGAAATACATACGTACTGGAAAGATACTGTATTTTAAATCATTTCTTTATTTTTATAAATTAGGTAATTGTAGTTATTTTGAAAATATGTTGGAAAAATTATAGGTATTTTTATAACAAGAATGTAAAGTATCCTTTTCTCGACGAATATGAATACTGCCAATCACATGAGTCGAAAATAGGCATTAACACACGAATTGCATACAATATTGTTATTACTACCGAAAATACATTTTGATGGTAATTTGCTTCATCAAATACACATTTAATCCAGATTAGAACAAATTAATAAAACAACAGACGAATTTGTGTTATTAAATTTTTGAACTCTTCTCTTCGGCGTGTATGAATGCCAGCTAAAATAATTACCTATACCGATATAAGTAGGAAAATTTAGAAAAAGCGCGACTTGAACCTGGGACCTCTCACAAGTGAGCCTCGTACTTTAGTCACTATACTATGGAGACCTTAAGGAGGCGTTTTTTTACTTACTACTCATTAAAGTATGCTCCTAATACGCATTAAACCGTATTAGAAAGTGTGTCTATAGTACGTACTTTACGCACGGTAGTGGTATGTTTATCTACTACAATCACATGACTTATCGATTACTAAGAGACATTGAAAACCAATGACAGTTTTTTTATTGTCAATTGAATAATATTAATAATTCCCTGGAATAATCTTATGTATTGGTCATGTCAAAGTATGGAAACAAATGGCGATGCTATCGTGCAGGGTCTTAGGCACGACGCCAGTTGCTGACATAATAACTGGGACTATTTCCACATTTTCGCTGTATCACATCTGCTTAATATCAATTGCGGGATCCGCGTATTTGGCCAGTTTCTCCTGGTGTTTGTTGAGAACGTTATGAGTGTTCGGTTTAGCTATATCGACAAGAAGTACTGAATTGACTCTTCTATCAACCACCACGATGTCAGGTCTGTTATTGGTCACCTGTCTATCGGTGATAATGGACTCGTAGTAGAGTCTAAAATTGTCATTTTCGAGCAACTTCTGCGGCTGGTACTTGTAATACGGTGTATACGTATTGAGAAAACTTGTTGGCCAGTTTCTAGTGGATTATGTTGCACCCTTAGTTATGCCAGTGTAGATATTAATTAACACACTACAAGCAGATATTATATGTTGGATGGTCTCTGATGTTTGTTGGCACTTTTTGCATTTGTCAGATTGAGTGTTCGGATCCTTAATAATATTTTTCTTGTAGTTATTCGTGTTAATAATTTGATCCTGGATAACCATCATGAAGCTTCTTTGTTAACATGCGGTTGGTTGAGGCCATGATGATGTCTACCGTATAGTGCCTTTCGTGACCACTGCTCCAGCTTCTCGATGTCCAATAGTATATTTAACTCCGTTTTAGATATAATCCGATGCAGAGCTGAGACTTCCGATTTAATATTAAAGAAATCACGTAGTTTCATTACCTGTCGAGAGTGCAGGTTGATAAGATCGATCAAGCCTCTTCCACCCTCCTTTCGGGGTAATGTTGTTGTAATAGTGGATAAATTCGGATTGTGATTATTGTTCTTCATCATCATTGTTCGTATCAACCTCTGAATACCCTCTAGCTCTGTTTCCGTCCACTTCAGGATTCCAAAAGAATACGTTAAAACAGGTATGGCATAGGTGTTGATTGCCTGGACTAAGTTGCCTCCATTTAATTCGGATTTCATAAGTGACTTCTATCAGTAAGCATTATGTGAATTGAAAATTTATTGTCGCGTAGATGAGACCTCTTGATACGGATACATTTGAAAAAATTGGGACTGAGGGCTTTCGTTCTTGTAACGTTTCACAAAAATACAGTGTAATCAGTTGTAAGATGTTGTTTTGAAAGTTAAATGAGTACTGAGCTATTGGCCTTGGTATGAAACAAACAACAATTTGCTGATCATGTTTTGCGGTTTTCAGTTTTTTATCTATCTGGATCACATTTTTTAATACATCCTGTATATTGAAATGATAATATCCCGAAATAGTTACAGAAACCGAATAGTTTTATAATTATTCATAAATTTTTGATGAAAATAAAGTGTCGATATGTCGATAGCAGTCGAAATTAAATAATGTCAATTTTAACAGTTTATTTCAATAATTCATATGCTATTTTACTTTCCAGTATAACAATGCCGCTATTATAATGAAACGTATGTCAATATAATGAATTCACTTGCAATTCCACTGAAGGCTTTATAATCCAGAAGCGGTCAAGGATAAAACAGTGGTATTCTTATGTATTTTGACCCGCTGAATCCAAATATGCCCGGCGTTTTTGCGAAAAACTGGTACGTTTTAATTAAATCTCAATTGCTTAAACAAATTATTAACAAATGGTTTTTTTGGTTCAGACAATTTGTTTTATGCAAATATGGCCCATTTTAAGAAGATAAGGTCTCCCATCATTTTTCCGTATAATGGAAATTTAAAAATTTTTGTTATTAATAACTTTTAACTAACTGGAAATTTTTTTAAATTTGAAAAATCGTACTTGTGTGAACCTTACTCTACAAATTGGTATACTTCGATATTTGGCGTTTGGCACTTATCGCGATTGACAATTAAGCGCTTCCTCAACGTTGCACCGCGAGGCGACAAGCCTCGATCAACGCTCACCGAACACAAGTGGCTTTGTTACATAAATAACAACTTGAATTATTGTACCTGAACGCATTTAAACGAAATGTAAGAGCTTTCTTCATAAAATTAAGTACTAGTGTCATAGTGTACAATGTTTATAATTCTCAGTTTCTGTGTTTCATACTCTATTTTATTGAATCTTTAATTCAGTCATTTTAGGTATCTGAGAGGAATGTATAAATCGTAGTATAGAATTGGCTGAACATTACCTCACTGAATTTTTTTTAAAAAAAATACCGTATGTGATATTTTTGACCAGCTTCCTCATTAGGTTTATCAAGTTACATATACTTAGAGCTTTCTACGTAGCATATCAACAAGATAATTGTTTATATAACAGCATATCAAAGTTGAATCCCCTTTGGTATGGTTATGAAGTTCAGCAGGATTTATAATACCAAAGAGAATGCACAAATCATTGCTTCCTATCGATGAATTCGTACTAAGCTGACGCTAAAAAGCTTGCGTTTTCGAAAAATGTTGCTGTTACCTCAGAGCTGGCATTAAATTTGATTCATTTTTCCTTTGTCATTTAATCAAAACAAAAATAACGTGTAAAAACAGAGTCGCCTACGTTCGGCTCGCGGTGATCGAGGCATATCGCCACGTGCTGCAACGTTGAGAAAGTGCTTAATTGTCAAAGTGTCAAACGCAGGACCTGCACTAATATTGTAAGTATACCAATTTGTAGAGTGAGGTTCAAGGAAGAAGTACGATTTTTCAATTTCAAGAAATGTTCAGCTGGTTGAAAGTTATTGACATTGAAAGTGAAAGAAAATGACAAGAGACCTTATCTTCTTCAAATGGTTCATTTTTGCATAAAAAAAATTGTCCGAACTGAAAGAACCATTTGTTCATAATTTGTTTAAGCTATTGCGATATAAACAAAACGTTCAGTTTTTAGCAAAAACGACAGGCTATTTTGATTCTACGGCTCAAATAACATAATAATACAATTGTTTCATCCTTCGCCCTTGACTGCTACCTGTCTATTAAAAGCTTGTACAATAGGAATCTTGTGATATATTAAATAGAGCATATACTATTTTTTAAATGCTCGCGATTTTATGAAACGTATCTTTGGATGGAATGTCAGATAATTTCACTCATTTTAGTGTAGCTCGTCTAATTTTATGTCCCATTTGATTTTACTGTAATCAGATGAATTCAGATATTTACCTCCCACGTTACCGATTCAGCAACAACCTTTGGTTTGCTTAAATAACTCAGTTCTGCTTATTAGACAGATGACTGAAAAACTTGAGGTAAGATTCTCTAATTTTTTGATTAGTGGTTACGATTCAAAAAAATTTAATGTAATTGTTATTTGTCAAATTAATTCTAAAATATTCAAATAAAATGGATAGGTGAGAAAACTGAAAATATGACAAAACTGTACTTACAAATTGTAATTGTAGGAACAACTATCTTATATAACGGCACTGTTGATTTTGTTAAAAGGCAACTCTGCAGCTCAGGTTACTTTTGTATTTATATTAAGGAACTGAATACAGATTCTCTTTATATATGATTTTCATAATATAGTTTCCATTCTTAAGGTTCATATGCGAGGAAAATATATTACCTTTTTAAAATATATATTACAGCATTTTTTTTCTGTTTTTACGTAAAAACTGACTTTGCAAAACTAAATATTTCATTCGTATAGAGCATTTCGTGTGAGCATTCTAGATTCAACCACTTTGAATACGATCTAACGAGAAGTCTTATTTCATGTTTTGAAAAATACTCGCGTAGAGTTCGAGAGATTCAATACTATGTGGACGTAATCATTTAGTCACTTTCAGAATTATGTCTGTTCTAGCCCAACGCGTTCTACATTGATATATACGGTGTTTAAACGAGAGCGTATCCATTCCCAAAAATTCAAAATTTCAGAAAAAAATAATTATTAATAGGGATTTGTTTCTATTTGAAACAAGTAAGCACCAAATCATTGATTGAAATAATACGATGTATATTGATGATTTTTGTTTTGCAATAATGAAAATATTTTCAGATGTTACATAATATGATGAAAGGAAAAAAAGAAGAACTGAAAACTTGCTTCTAATAAATTGTATCCTACCGAAAAACTACGAAGGTCCATAAAAAACGAAATGCTCCTGATGTTTATTCAAGAATACTAGCGGGATACGGGAAGAAGCCAAACCATGGTAAAACAACTTGACAAAAGAAAAATAATTAATGTAAGGGAAGCCGCCACGCAAGGGCAGAAGAACCAATGGTTTTGAGAAGCATGCAACGATCTGATAGCTCATGGACCGATAAGAGATAAGAAATGTAAGAATTACTATTCGATACTCATTATCCGGGTTGCCTGAGAATAATCACTGAAGAGCAATGATATACAACGGTGAATCCTCAATTGCTAGTCACGGGACTGCGGGACGACGCAATAGGAATAGGAGAAACAGAATGAGAAACATAAAATGGAAAAAAGTTTATTCTAGAAATGTTTAAAATAAGTTAACATAAAAAGATGGGAGAGTGGTTAGCTAGTTAACTAATTTTCCAAATCGTGGAAAATGAAGATTAACACATTGGGCCCAAAGCGCATCAGTTAACGAGCAATCTAAATCAAGATTGTCCGTACAAATCTAACCTACTTATGTTGAATCTAACAATTTAGCAATCAATTAAAAAATGGGGGAATTGTTTTCTCAAAATCGGGTACGACTTTTAATACTATCCTGATATTTGTTTTGAATTTTGGTCTTTTTGTTAATATATGCCCCAAGAATGTAGTCGAATTCCGGAACTTTTATGAATTACATGTGCGCTAGTCTTTTTGAAGAACAAAATCAAAGGGAAAGAATGATTGCTGAGCAATTTTTCCAGTTAACTTAAAGCATTTGAAACATTTACATGAACGTCCTGCACATCTGGGCCCTTTTCCGATCCCTCGGTACGTGTGTTGAAAAAGCGTATTTTCGCGAATCGACAAGTTCAAGGAACTCCAATACGGCGTAAAACTACGGCAACTTTTATTTACTCTACAACGTACTAGGACAGTAATTACACTTATTTAATTTTTCAAATATTACGAGCTTCATATGTAATAACTAATTTAAATAAATATTTATTATGCTATTAAACATTAAGCTTGCAGTTTACCTATATTTTCATTTACAGCAAACATTTTATTAACTTGTAAATTTCGTTATTCCAAAGAAAGTTTAGGTACCAACGGTAGTTTTCAATTCATTGTCATTAGTTTGTTTTCGTGATTTTCAATATTTTAATTAGGTTTTCATTGGTTTATATCTGTATTCTGTTTAGTTTGAGAGAATCTAGTTAGATGTTTATTTGTAATAGTTATGTCTATTTTGTTTTTGATTGTTACGAATCAGATTTCTTGGTTACTATTTAGAATCAGTAGAACTTATATGATTTTTCCCGGTTCTTCATAAATCATTGAGTTGATTTTCGGACTTTCTAGCAGCTGTTTATATTTAATTATTATCGGTTGATAATATTCCTTAAGATATATAGTTCTACCAATATCAATTGCAGATTTTAAAAACTTATAAAAAAACCCTTGCCGACAATTTTGTTTGATCTACCATAGGTGTAGATACCTCATTTTATAAATTTATTATTTTTATAAATATTTTTAAAAATATTTGTCTCATGCGAGAAACTATTCGGTAGAAGGCAATCCAATCATTATGAACTGAACGGCATTATACGCCGTTTTTTAGAGAGATGCACTTAATTGTGGCCCTACTTGGAAAAAAAAATCATTATTAACCTCGCTGACTTGCTACGACTTTATCTTAAATTATAAAACGTAAATAGACGAGTAAAATGTACCTGCCTGTAAGGAAGTTTGGTTTAAACAGGGTATCAGACGTGAACTGAGTGTCTTTTGTACCACATTCGTTTTTTTGTGAAAATAGAAATTTGAAATAAAAACCATGGAGGATAAAAAACAATACAAAAAAACGTCTGAACTAGAGTCATCATTTGATTGAATTATGTGAATTATTGTAAAGAGGGTGATATCAAATACTCATCTTCTTCTTTGATAACATGTTCAACACAGTTTTTCCAAAGCTCTTGGCGGTCTGCGCGAGTAATTCTGATTTTACGTTTGCCCATATTACCTCTATAGGGTTGAATGTCTAATAATAAGGTAGTCTGAGAAAGTATGACCCATTCTTGCACAGCTTGTCAATACAATAAATTTTCTATAATTTTAGACCTCTAATAACAGTAAGCAATTCTTTGTTTGTTGAGACTTTTCTATGATCGCTGACAGGAATAGGAATATTTTTTTAGACATAAATGCTGAAATTTGAGCTACTACTACTATTTGGTATCTTAAGGAGTTGCCGCGAGTAGTAGGATGCTTTGTCCATAACGATTACTGACTATGGTGAGCTGTTCATCAAACCACTTTTTAATTAATTCTGCTGTCATATCTTCATGATAATCAGCTGCACAGTTTTTAATTTTTTCAGCAGATATTAATAAAGCATTAGAAACGAAACCGTCTTTGCTTCCAGCGTATACTATTATAATGCGTTTCCCTTTAGAACATATCCCATTCAAACAGATAGTTTTACTTTTATAGACCCAATTGAAATTCACTACATCGTTACTGTGAAACTATGTTTCATCTAGATAAATTATTTGTCTATTAAAAATTCGGTAGTCTTTTATCTCACCCAAATATTCTTGTTGCCATCGAACTATCCTTGAGGATTGCGTTTTTGCCATACGTTTATTCAATTTTTTGTATTTAAAACCATATGCTGACAAAACTTAATGCAATATTTCTAAGCTGGTATAATTGTATTCTGGATAATTTGCTACCTTTTGCTGTATTACTTCTAATGTCGCAGCTCTGTTCTCCTTATATAAACTATAAATTGTCCTATAGAAAATAAATATAAATCTTGTGTAGCGCTATCAACTGATTTCAGTTTTCCTTTACATGTTTTTCGGTTCTGTGAATGATCCACATCAACCCCTTTCGTGACTACTCGAGAAATGGAGAATTTATTTACTCCAGTTAATTCTGTAATTCCTATTATGATTGCATTAATAGATTGCTGAATATTTTCCTTTTTTAAACATTCGAATATATTGAAAATAACTTGCTGTGTTTGTATATCTAAATCTTTATTATTAAATTCATACCTGTGTTTATTCTCACTACACTGTGCAATTTCATTGTCTTCATTCACCCATGGTCTAAAGAGAGCCATATGTCTATTTATTTAAAGAAATTTATGAATTAAATTATTCTCACCAAGTCACGCCAATAATTATCGCAGACTTTCTGGCAGGAATATTTCGAAGAAATTGTGTACATACAGCTTCGGGCATTAGAAATGCATCTATGTTTACGCGGTCTGACGGTTTGATAGATGAAATATTGATTGATCCTCGCATAACTGTCTTCTGCACTTTATATTGATAAGAACTATAGTTCATAAGTTCATTCGGCTAATTGATTTTTCTCCTTTCGTAGGTTTTATTATTTTCCATAGTGTTTCATTGATTGATATTTTTTTCGCACATTTTTAATAGTTCAGCTTGGTTTTCGATTCGAGTTATCATTTGATTCAAGTTATTGGCTGCTTTTGGAAGATCATTTTTTTTTCGGATACATTTAATATGCTTCTCATTCACGTCGATTGATTGTAATCTGTAAGTTTATGAAATTCTACTTTTTTCTGTTATTTACATTTTCCTGATTTTCATCACGCCACTTTTCATTTCCATGCTTCCTTTAAAGCTAATGATCTTACCTACTTTATTATCCTCATAGAAATCTGAGGTATAAATAAATAAACTAATGGATAACAAAATCATATCTCATGCGAATAGAGAAGCTTTTTTTGTTGATATCATTCTAATTATCTGTTCAAAACACCTTTTTATCGATGAGTTCTGTTATAGAGTTAAGGATCTAGTCCTGCTTTCACTTCAATCTAAAAGAAGTTCTACGAAAACTCCTTTTAACAATTCACAATTCATCGAGCTTGAGTTTCTGGAAATCTAGAAGCTACTTTTATGGGAAGTTCATAAATAGCAGCTGATGCCTGAGCTTTCCACTGGTAATAAACAAAAGCTACAAGTTCTATTTCCCTTCTTGCGTATCTTTTGTTAAATGTCTTCAATAAGTACCACTTCTTTGAGCGTCCAACTCCTTCCTGCCAGTTGCTTTTATCTACCTTGAGGAAGGACTCAGTATCCTGGTCTCATAGTGGTAGTGACAAAAAACTCACAAATTATTTTGACGTGAAATATATTTGGATATAATTATTTTTCATCCATGGATTCACTTTCCGTTATCGTTACTTATTTGAAATTCAGTGTGGAAAATCGCTTAAAATATACCCGTGAGCTCGATTTATAATGTGGTTATGTGAATATAACTTTATTTCAGTATTTCGAGCTGTAAATATTTCCCTTTCGCTACCTTTAAAATCCCAAACATATCTAGAGAAATACCATAAATTATGTGACACTAAATCCAAACGAGTCTTCCTGTCCTGGAGTTAGTACGGACGGAGACCTTCAGAAATGTAGAAGAAAAAAAGCCGTAAATCACACAAGAAATAAACTATCGCACGGGTGCAGTTGCCCGTAAATCAGATGCCGTCCAATTCGTCTATTTATCTGGTAAAGTGTTTTCAGAGGAAAGAAAATTCTGTCAGTTCCCGGTCCCGATAGTGCCACTGATGACAAGATTTAGAGAACAACGACTGTGTTATCGAATAGTTACAAGTCTGAGAAACTGAGAAATAGATGGTTCACCTAATTGATAATAATATGGAGTATGTCTAATATTATGTTAAGAAAGAATGATTCATAATCTTCATATGTACAGGGTGTTTCAAAAAAGGGGATCCCTTCTCTATGATAGACAGAAAACTGAAAAGTATTTGGGGTTTGCTCAGTGAAAAAATTTCGTAACGTCATCAGTAGTCAAGATAAAGGGCGTTGAAGACAATACACATTTTTTACGATTTTGCTGCAACCACTGACTACATTCTATGGAAATTTTTTATGAATATATGGAACTGATACATCCATTGAATTTCTTCTTACGTCTGACTCTCATAGAGGGCGCTATTTACCAGGCTCGTACAAAGTAGGGTAGAACATAACTTTTTCAATCTTCAAGCAAAATTTCAAGTAAAAGTAGACATCATTCAATTTTAAACCAAAATGTTACCCTTGATAAAACTTGACACTTTGTACCGTTATCGGAATATTTTGATTTATATAATCATGATTTGAATAACCAATGCTGGTATAAAGTATTCATGAAGTTATTAATTATTATTATTAATTAGTAAGCATTATGCGAATTGAGAATTTGTGAAATTTTTCGATGTTTTGTATAGTAACTAACTCAATTGGGCGACCAGAACGTTCACTATCATCGTTGTCTGTACGACCACGATAAATTCAGCAAATCAATAATAAATGGTTCTTTTCGGATAACTCTTTTGACGCTGTTGCTGAGTTTGTACAAAAAATAACCAAAATAGCTTCACTTAAATGGCTGTCATTTTACTGACTTATGGAAATGTCATGAAATTTTACACATAATCTTTTCAAGATTGGTACTTCATAAGCCATCTATGTATCAGTCACACGACACATATTATAATATTTTCAAATGTTTATACAATGAGAAATGGGCTTTGAGCATTGAAGCTGAACAGCCTGAAGAATTTATAATATCTCAACAGAGTACTTAAAAGGTATATTGTCATTTTTAAGATAAATTCTCAAGTTTTTTTCTAATTAGTATCGAGGGTGGATTTTTTAAGCATTAATTTGTTAGAACAAATTATAATTTGCACTTCACCGAAATATGCAGAGATAGTTAACGTGTACTATCTAATATTTATTTCATTCATTCACTTTAACCATTGTAACTGGAGTAAACCAGATAAATATTAAAAAAAAAATTATTATTTCGATTTCTCTTTTGCCTGAAACAGATGTGGATCCTCGCTCAACATTGACGAAAATAATTCAAATTTTCTAAGCGAGAATGTGAAATTTCTAAATAATAATCTATTTCATTATTGAATCCACGACCAGTCTGCGAATAAGTTTTCTCCTTTAAAGTTGTTTTGGTCGTTTTCGAGGAACACCTGAGCGCTCGTTTCTACTAAAAGGGAATATTATCCTACCACAAAGATTTTCTTGGTGTGATATTCTCGAAACGTAACTCTAGCAACAAAACTTCAAAGATTCTTTTGTAGATACGTCGAGAAAACGTTTCTAGAGGTTTCATATCAAAGTTATAATAGAAGTAGTCCTTAATGTTTTTAAAAGAAAATACGATGAATATTAAAAGTTTTGTTGTTCATTGTTTTTGTCATTGAATATCGTTAATTAATAACATTATAATTAAATTTCTGATAATAATAATAATTGAAATCAAATGACAATAATGTTGTAATTGCTGATTTAGTTAGAGGCATCACGAAAAGTTATTCAATACTTGGCTTTGTTTTAGAAAGAATCGGAGACTAGAAGTTGAAAAGAGATTGATCCCTTATCACTGGTAGAGAATAGAAAATTAGGCATTTTAATTTGAATAATACACTGATGTATTTGAGCCATTTAAAGTTTTCTTTTTAGTTGAGTTGTTATGGATTTTATCAAATGGTGTTGATATTCCTGCGAAACTCAGCTTCATAACTATTTCTGTCTTACACAAAAAATGAACAGAAGTTATTCATTCCATGACCAAAAAAACTTCACGCATTTACTGTTTTGTTGAATCATCCAATTTGTATAAAATTTCCCATTCTGAAAGTTTCTCCTTGTCGTTACGTCTATTTAACTTTCTTCAGAGTTTTCTTCTGAAGTTGTGTATGACTGCTTCCATTTCCTTTGTTTAACTTTTGAATTCTTGTGATATATTTACACGAGGAGATTCATTCTTGTCGTGTTCCACTTAAATAAATCTTTTCTTTTTGGCACTGGAATCTAACGGAGGATTTAAATTATCAAAAGTATGTCGTGATGTATTGATATTACTTATAAATTAAGCACAATAAATACAAAGCTTCACATGAACGTGCCCAACATATTTATGGAAAAAGTTTTTATGCGATCTGAATTTTAAATAGCAGCGCATTTTCACTTGCAATCAGATTAGAAATGGAGGAGAATAATTAAACTTCTCAAAGGAAGAATTTATTCAAGAGAAAAAAACGAGTTTCCCACAGTTTATATAATAGAAATAAGAGCTGTGAATTATCAAGATAAGACATTGTTCTGAATTAGTTTTATCAGTAGTAATTATGAGAAACAGTCTTCAAATTTGGAATATACAACATTTTATTTGCATTTAACTATATAACCATATCCATTAACATATTTTGAAATATCATATACCCAAACAAATTCTTCATCATGTACCTTCAACTTGATATTTGAATCTATGCAGACTTCAATAAGTTATCATTAGAAATGCGATCAGACTAGACATCTAAACATTTTTGACTATGTTATCAAATATTCCAATATTACAGTTGGCTCGTTTTCACCAAGAAAACGATCTTTCATTGAAGTTATTTTATAGTTGTTTACCGTCTATTTGTTGTACGGTACTTTCTTCATCATGTACCTGTGACGTGATATCTAAATCCATGCAGGCTTCAATAAAATTATCATTAGAAATGTTATCAGACTACACACAAGCTTAATCTTCTATTTACCGGAAATTACTTGATCCAGAATTGCAAAATAGGAAGAAGTCTTGAACTGCTGAAGGAAATTTGAAGCTCTTTCATCACTGCTTCCGTAATTTAATAAACGAGCTTTTTTCCTGAGTTTCAAGATGGGTAATTCATTATATATATACAAGGTCTCTCTAGTGATTTACATTCTTTACTCCATTTTCTCAATTTGGTATAACTAAAAAAACAAGATATGGTCGGTGGAAAGACTTCTGTAATTCATATATTAGCTTTATCCATATTTATAATCGCTCTTTTGCTTCTTCCATAATCTTTAAGTGATTTTCATGACAGCTATTCTTTAAAATCTTAAAGAATGGCTGTCATTGAAAATTTTCTGTTGGTTGTGTTGTTTTTCTTCAACAAGAGTCCCTTTATTCAATCGATTTTCAACCTATTTTGCATGTTTGTGAAACATTCACAAACATAGACAACAAATAAATGACTGTCTCAATCATTTTAGTTGCACGGAATTGCAAAGAAAACTTTTATAACTATTTTTGATTTTTAACTTCGAAAACATTAAAATCAAAAGTTTAAAGAAAAAAAATAATAGACAGAGACATTATATTTAACTCGCTAATGGTTTTATGTTATTTGCTAGAATAGTAAATCATAACCATCTCGATTAAAACAAAAAAAAATAATGATGAATTGATAGTTGAAATGATTTTACATGATGAATTTCTGTTATTCTTTCTGATAATACGAAAATCCAAAATAATAGCCTGGAAAAGTCTGGAAATGCAACTTCAAGTAAATATCCGCTATTTGATTTCATTGTATTCTCACGGGATTCCCTTCCTCTTTCGGAAAATAAAGCGAAAATATAAGTCGGTATTATAGCTCTCCCTTGGATATGTAGGGCTTTTTTCTGACTTTTTTATTTTTGTTTCGTTGTTGGTTGCAAAGTAACAGTAATCTTTCTTGAAATTTGTTAGGTTTTAGTGGATTGCCCTACGAGGGTTCTACAAAAATTACATTTCTGACATTGAGATATGTTGTCACATACTATAATCAAATTAAATGACGATTGAATAAATCATTTTCTCAGTTTACAGGAAAATAATTCCACATTATGTGATTAGAAACAAATATAACTGCTTGTACTAATCTTAAAACCCATGTTCAGTCATGGAACTGATGAAGTATTCCAGAAAGAAACTAAGTAAACGATTTTATAAATTGATAAGAAGTATACTGAGAAAGGAAAAGATGTCGAAATACTGTAAAAATATTGAACAATTGTTAAAATACAATAAAAAGAGATTGAAAATAGTGCCAAAACTACTGAGGAAATACTCTCCTAAATGTAGCCTTTAAAATAATGTCAACTATAATAAAGAGATGCCAGACAAGTAGGGCAAAACAAATTATAGAATGAAACGAGCGTGGCTTTAAAGTAGAATATAATCTTAAAATATGCCATACACATAATTATACAGATAGTAGAAATAACAGAAGATGAACCGATCAGTATTGAAATGCTATTGGTAGATTTACAACCAACTTTTGACTTAATCAATAGGGAAAACATGATGAAGACTCTAAAGCAAGTGTACCAACTGATGTGAAGCTTAAAAATTTCCAATTAATGAAGGAGTAAGCTGATAACACTATTAAATTAATCGCTATAGCACGTACTAAGAAATATAAATGAAGGATGCAGTCCTAATTACAAAAAAAAAACAATGGACAGTATGTTAAAGAAACTGATAACAGAGGAAGAATAAAGGGGATTGAAAATATATGAAAATACGAGACTTGTCTATTGAATAATACATGTTTGGAAAGCTTAGACTTCCATCTAATTTTCGAAAAAATTGTCGTTTATATTTTTGTATACGATGTTCTTTATACTTGAGTCGTAGAAGTTTGCCGCCGCGCTGCGAAAATAATTGAAAGAGATCTCTCTAAATGTTGTGAATACAGGACTTTTTAGCATCAGAGATCATTTCGCTCAGGTCCCGAACCGTCCAGCAACACCCTTCGATATTTCACCATTATTTACCACTTTCGTAATTATCTCGTCCGAAAACGATTGCCGACAAGAACGTTGTTGGTCATGGACGTCTATACGTTCGTCTTTGAATCCACTCACACCTCACACAGTGGAGAATTAATGTCCACCGAAGGAACATATTTTGTCACCCAGACAAGAATGAACATTATAAACAGCTTACCAGGGCAGGAATCTGCGAAAACATAGCCAAGCTATACGACGACCTCGCCAGCGTTCCTAGCGTCTGCAGTTCCTGGGAATCTTATTTTATGGACAACCCTCGTTGAACAAAGATTTTGACATATAGTAGAATAAAAATAGGGGATTACTAATTTTAAAAAGTACGTAATACCAAAGGAATAATGATTAAAAGTATTGGAGAAAGAAAACCAAAAATAAAAGAAAAAATATTAGCAGCTAATAAAGCATATAATACAAATAAGAAAAAAGTAAAAAGAAAATTACTAAATAAGACGACTAGAGTCAATAATTATAATGTACAGTGCAGAAACCATAACAATAACAAAAAGAGACGGCAAATTTATGAGAACGGAAAGAAAGGTATTAAGAAGATTATAACCAATTAGAACTGATAGAAATGAATACCGATAACGTATAAAGAGCTTGAAGAAGAAGATTGAACTGAATGAATGAAAACACAGTAGCTTTTCTCAATGCTACAAAGGAATACAGGAGGGGGTCGAATGAGAAAGTCCAGATGACTTGAATAGAATGATAATCAAGCGATGGAATGAATTGATCAAAGATAGAACTACTTGGAGAATAAATAGTCACATAATGGAATTAACAGACAAATAGAATTAATCAATTCTTTTGAAGGAACCATAATATACAGTGCCACATGTAATTTCTTTAATACATGGTGGGCAGTGCATCAAACACTCTAAAATATGTTTACGATATTAGGAAGATGGTACTCGTTAACCCATTTCAGAAGTTTCTTCAGATTTGTTGCACAATTTGACACATTAAGTGCCTCAACATTGAGTGTGTGAATTAATAAGTTCTCATTTGCTTTATATTAACACATCGTCATATTTTAAGAAATGTAAAATAACTCGTAGTTCGACTCTAAATCATGAACAGCAAAATATTTTGAATTATTATGCACTGAAGGAAAATGTATTTTCTATAAATTGAAATAATTTTTAATATGAAGCAGATAATTAGTTATCAATTTCCTTTTTTTCAGAGTAAATTGATGAGATGGACATGACAGAGTAAAGAATCATATTAATTTGCAAAATCTGGCTTCCATATTGTCAAGGTAAGTGTTTGAATAGAACTAAGACATAGACGGCCGTCAAACATTTCTTTGCATTCAACATGTCAGCTATCTCAGTACTCCAATACTTGGAGTGGCATTCGATGGATTCAACTTATGGTTATTGTTAAATGAGATTCATTTAAAGCAAAATTTGAGCTTATGTAAAATCATCAAGTGAAAGTGTCAACTGTCAACATTGAAGTGGCTAGAGTCACATTTAAGGAAGTTTAAGTTGTCTACTCCAGAGCGTCTCGAAAGTGTTTTGCAGTACGAAACTGTCACTTTCACTACATGGAACATTCAAAACGCAACTTTCGGTATGTAAATGAATACAGAACGAACAACTTTTAGACGACGTCATCGTCTAAAATATTTTTATATATTCAGCTTGACGTGCAATTTGCGTGAATACATAGTAAAATAAATACTAGGTAACTTTTCAGCATGTTTAAGGAATAATATGTCATTGTAAAGTTACCAAAATGCTGAGTTTTCCTTCCTTTATACACTTTGCACTTTGAAATTGAAACTATAAAGGTCGATCCACACATATCCGTGACGTGACGTACCGTACCTTGACCTTCAGTGGAAAAAAATTATCGGAAGTTACATGCGAAGAATTTCTGAAGGACATTTTTAAAACAATACCATTGTATCTAATATCATAAACATGTATCAGCATTTATTCTATTTTTGTATGAAATAACGTAAACATGTATCAGCACTATTTTATTATAAATAAGATGTTTGTAAACAATTCGATGATATTTAATGTTTATAATTAGTTCGATCTTGAGATTAATTGTATTCATATAAATATTCAAAAATAAAGTTTTTAAAAATATATTTCGAAACCCGAAATATATAATTGGCGCAGTCATTCGGATTAGTGCGGTCGCGAGTTTACGCAAAGTGCGATAAAGTTCCGGCTAAGTACTCCAATACCTCAGCACTAGATCTACGTACTCAACGAGGGACAGGACTTCAGATAGCTGTAAGTGCCAAGTCTCCTTATTATTTTGATTCCTTATTATCCATCCTTATCAGAACTTTGAATAGGGAAGAGATAATTTAATAATTTTAAATATATTATTCTATGAACGATTTTGATAAATTATTGAATACATTCAGTGAATTAAACTTAAAAGATAATTCAGAATATATAAAAATGGCAACGTCAAATCCAAAAACCCTAAATTGGGATTTATTTAAATTAAAGTTAGAAAATATTAAACCTTATGATGGAAATAAAAATACATTAAATAAATTTATAAATCGATGTGAGAACCTTATAGAGACGTATTTAGTCTATAATGATCAAGATATTAATAATCACGTCTTAGAATGCATACAAGAAAAATTGATAGATAAAGCCGAGTTAATGGTGGGAAATAGAATTGAGTTGAATACATGGTTTAAATTAAAAGAAGCCTTGATTCAATGTTTTGCAGATAGGCGCGATTTGGATTGTATTTTACAAGAATTAACGAGAACACGACCATTTAAAAATGAAAATTTAACAGCTTTTGGTAACAGATTGCAATTATTAAAAAGTCAGACTATACAAATTATAAGTAATAATTTAAACTTAGGAGAAATCGATAAAAGATGTCAAATTAATCACTGTGAGAAAACAGCTTTAAACACCTTTATTGCGGGATGTTCAGGCGTTATACGTAACAATATGTACTTAAAAAAGCCTAATTCTCTGGAAGACGCTATGGCTTATGTAGACGAGTTTGAAAATTTCGAAAAACTTTATGGTCAATTTTACGAACCTAAAGTTAAATATAATAATAATAATACTAATGTTCAAATGAATCCATCAAGAAATAATAGAAATAATCAACATAACAATTATAATTCTTTCTACCGACAACCTAATTGTAACAATTATGACAAATATAATAATTATGATAGATATAATAATAATAACTATTATAATGAAAGATACAATAATAATAACAATAATAATTTCCCTAGTCAACCAATAAATGTAAATCCAATACCGCAAAGAAGACAAAATTACCCAACGAATGCGCAAGTATTTGGTCCTAGGAAAAATGTTTTCCGCCCGAACCAAATACCTGTAAATCGTTTACCTAGACCTGAACCGATGTCAACGACATCAAGAAATTTTTCTGACAGACCAAGTAGACGTATAAATAATAATAATAATTATAATAATAATAATACAAATAATAACAAATATATTAAATCACGAAATGAACCGAATTTTACTTCGGAAGAACTATATAATAATAATTACAAAAATAAAGAAGAAGAAGAAGAAATAATTGATTTTCACCATTTGTTTGAACGCGACGAAGATAATGATCGAATCGTAAATTTTCGGAAAGAGCCTCGGAAAAAGAATCAAACATAGAAGAAATAAATTTTACTCCTAATGATGCTTTATCATATTTTGAAAATTTCATAAAAATTAACGAATCAAAACCCAGTGAACAAGTAATTGAAATAAATTTCACATCTAATAATTCATCACCAGAGATTAAAAAATTAATAAAAATAAAAGAATCAGAACTAAATCATTGTAAAGAAATAAATGAACAAGTAGAACTAGATCTTAGTAAATTATTTGATAAAGAAGAAAAAGATAAATTAAATGTAACAGAAAAGAATTCAGAAGAAAATATTATAATGGTAGAACAAATGAATAATGATACAAAAGGAGAATTAGAATTATTTGATAAAGTGGAATTAAACAATACAGGATTAGATAAAATAAAAATGAATGAAAAGGATAATGAAATTGAAGTAAAAGAAAATGTAATAGAATTAAACAGAGAAATAAAAGAAATAAATAATGATATGACAAAGGACGAAAAAGATATAAATGATGTTATGAAAATAGATAATGATATATTAGAAAAAGAATGTTATCTTATAAAACCTGAATTAAATACAAATATATTGAATATACAAAATAAAAATAATATGATTAATAAAAGAGACTTGAATAATGAAAATGAGAAAATGGTTATTAATTATGAAACAATTAATAAAGAATTTGATAGAAATAATAATGAAATAAGTTCAAAATATTTCAATAGAAAATTAAATGCTATATTAAATGAAAAGATAATAGAAGAAATATTTTGGAAAAATAGATATTATCATTCGTTGAAATGGTACGCAATTCAAGAAATTATAAAATGGATTTTTATACAAAGACTTTTCTTTCTTTTTTATTATTATGTTATAAGAATAGATAAGATTTAGAATTAATGGATAAAAAATAAGTAAAACATAAAAATTAAATTAGTAAACTTTTAGAAACTATAATAATAAAAACTTATTATTAATTAGAGTATATATAAGAAATTTAATAATATAATCCATAACTTTGTTTATTCAACTAATGGGAAAAGAAAATAATATAAAAATTCAAAATATAATCAGTATAACACAAATGAATCATTTAAAACAATACCGATAACTTTGAATGAACCCCTTAAAGCTCAACCATTTGAAATAAATCAATACGAAATTCACAATTTTAATTATTCAAAAGAAGATAAAAAACTAATTAACGAAAATTATAATTGGGCACGAAACTTATAATTGGTGCAAAAAATAAAATAGATATAAATCAATTAATCAAAACAAACCTATGAGTTCAGAAGACGTAGAAAACTTTATTAATAATTGTGAAATGTGTTAAATGAATAAATATAATATAAACCCTTCAATTAAATTTGACTTGATATGTCAATGTTATTAAGATAGTAAATCTTTCATATTCAACAATAATGAGAAAATGTATCTATTTCTCTTACGGTCAAGCTTATTCAATGTCAAGTGTGAATGGAACTTCAGTTGTAGATAATATATTAAATTACGTTACTCATCATGGGTTACCTTATAAAATAACAGCTGATTGTGGTTCAGAATTTAAAAATAATGACCTACAAGATTTTTGCAAATTACACAAAATTGAGTTACATTATACCACGTCTAAAAATAGCAATTCTAATTCACCTGTTGAACGTTTTCATTCCAGTTTAATCGAACATTTTAGGTGCATAAAAGAAAATAATAATGATTGGACTCCCAATCAATTGATAAAACACTCAATATTAGCATATAATAATTCAATTCATTCGGTAACACAATTTACACCATTTGAAATTATTAAAGGCCATATAAATAACCCTGATCCATTCGATTTAGACGATCATTTAATAATATCTAATTACATACAAAATCACAAAGAAACCTCCAAATTATTATATGAAAAAATTAAAAATAGAAATGCTAACATTAAAGAAAAAATAATTAATAAGAGAAATGAAAACAGAAACGATCCCCCATCCTATGAAAACCAAAACATAGCCTACATAAAAACAAAATTTCGAGACAAGAAACTACCTAAATTCAAAAAAGCTGAAATTGTAAAAGATTCTGGTATATTATTAGAAACAAACAAAGGGACATATCATAAAAATATAATTAGAAAACCAAAAAACTAAAACAAAAAATTGTTACAGATAATGAAGCTGACAATAGTATTAACGTTACTATTACTTTACAAGATGACCAAAACAGAAGACATAACAGTTTCGAACGTAAATAATTTATTATTACCTATCAATTTAGGAACTAGTAATCTTATACATAGTAAACATACTTTCATATATTATATAGATTTAGAATTCATTCATAAACAAATCAATAATTTAAAACAATATTATTATAACCTAAGAAATAATTTATCTCAAGTGAACGCAACAAATCCTATTTCATACCATAACTTAGCTGAACAATCATTGAGTAGAACAGAAATTTTAATTAACACATTAGATAAAAAATCAGAAAATATTTACCCACATTTAAGATTGAAAAGAGGATTAATAAATGCTGTAGGCAAAATAGATAAATTGCTTTTTGGAACTTTAGATTCGGACGATGAAGAAAGATATAATAACGCTATAAATGTCCTACAACAAAATCAGAAACAAATAATTCACGAAGTTAATTTACAGATATCACTACATAAAAAATTAATTGATCATTATAACGAATCGATTACGACTCTATGGGATAATCAACATAAACTTTTTGATAATATAGAGAAATTTCATATTTCAATTGAAAATAAAATAATAACTTTAAATAATTTTATAACATTCCAAAGTACAATTTCACAGATTAATCTGGATTGTCAGAGTTTAATTACATTGATTGATAATATTGAAAATGCAATAACGTTTTCTAAATTAAATACAATTCATAGCTCAGTTATATCGAGCCAAGAAATTTTAGAAATGATAAAATATTTAAGCACAATTTACAATGAAGAACAAATACCAAAATTTAATAATATTTTGACATATTATCTCTTTCTTGGTTCACAAGTAACCTTTTCCAAATCCAAAATAATATTTGCTACCCATGTTCCAATCCTAAAATCTAAAACCTATGAATTCTTTCATTTATACCCCGTAATTCAAAACCATACAATATTTATCCCTCCGCAACCTTACTTGGCCAGAAGTCAAAAAGAAGTTACTTTCATCAAAGAAGAATGCCCTGAATTAGAAGGAAAATATTATTGTAAAGAAACTTTAAAATTACAGGATAATTGTACTGTTGAACTTTTAAATGGACATTCCGGTAAAAATTGTGTAATTAGTGAAATTAATCTTCAAGAAACAATATTGGAACAAGTAACAAATGATGAACTTTTAGTGATTCCAAATTTTGAAACTAATGTAATTTCTAAATGTGTATCAGACCGCTATTTTAAATTAATATATCCATCACTTATAAAAATTCCAAAAAATTGTAATATTCAAGTAGGAAGTGAAATTTTCTCAACTAATGTACAAATTAAAAAAGGGAAATCAATAATATTACCAAAATTAAACTTTAAATTTTTGAATAATCAAATTTATAAATCCCCTAATTTAATTAATATAGATTTTAATAAATTGTATGAAATTAATAACATCGCTAAGAATATAAAACCAATTCATGAAATTTATAATCCACAAAGTCATGTATCGATAGGACTATTTACTGTAATAATAATAATTTGTATAATTTTCATAATATTTTGGATAATTCGAAAATATAAATATAAGTTTGTAAGAAAACATAAAATAGAAGAAATGAAGAAAGAAGACATCGAATTAGAAGAGGAAAGACAACAAAGGATGAAAAATACCTCCGTCATTTTTCATTCTTAGGGATGGAGGAGTTACATGCGAAGAATTTCTGAAGGACATTTTTAAAACAATACCATTGTATCTAATATCATAAACATGTATCAGCATTTATTCTATTTTTGTATGAAATAACGTAAACATGTATCAGCACTATTTTATTATAAATAAGATGTTTGTAAACAATTCGATGATATTTAATGTTTATAATTAGTTCGATCTTGAGATTAATTGTATTCATATAAATATTCAAAAATAAAGTTTTTAAAAATATATTTCGAAACCCGAAATATATAATTCGGATGATGAAATTCTTAGTAAACTAAAGGAGGAAATAAGGTGCGTGTTCAAACATGAACGGCAACGTGACAACTTGGAGTCCTTCATATCATAAAGAACTGGTCGTTTCCTAACCAAATCGATGAGAAGCTCATCGTTCATATTACAAATATGAGGTACAGATAGAAAATATTGAAAGAGACTGCCATAAGATACCAAAATACGAAAAACACTTCACAAAAGACTGATCTAAGCCAAAAGTCATCTATATGAATCAATTTAAAGGAACATTCGGCTAAGTGTAAATTTTCTGTACAGACCTACTACGTTGAACAACAAATAAAACAAGATGATGAACTATTAACATTTTAAAATAACAGATATGTGACAAAATCACGAGAAAACAAAGTATAAAGTGAATATAATGACTAGACTTGATAAGCAAGTATATCCATTAGGTATATGTCAAAGATTATCATTATCATAAAAACTGTGGAAAACTAGTCGTTAGATTCATATTATTCTTATTCCCCCGATTCATTTTATTGTTTTTTCTGAATGAAAGTGAATTCTCCAATAGCGGTTCATTACATGCTTCGAGAGTTAGTACATGCTAAAGAAGAAGAGAATCCAAATGTAGGCGCACTCGGTACTACCCCTCTTCCAAAGTCGTACAAAATTGTGTTTTTTGGTGCAGGTGTCTCCGAACCACACAGGAATTTGATAATATAACCAAAATAATGTGGATGAGCACAAGTAGATCGTTTTAATACAACCCTTGTCAAGCAGAAAATGCAATAGGAAACAGACATACACTGATCTATCAAATGACGGTATGGCATTGAATTGATAGTCTTATAAACATACTTATTTGAATATATAATTCTCTCAATCCGATAGCAAAATATTTTAACTTGTAATACACTTTATGTGTGTATAATTAAAAAAAGGTGGTGAGCTGAAACTAATTTATTAAAAGGGTAAGTCATCAAGGAATCAAAGTGATATTGAAGCTTGCTTGATACTCGTATTATCCAAATATAAATTGAAACAACCCTGTATGAATTACAACGCTTGTATGCGAAATTACGTTCTTTCATTTACCATATTGTTTTAAAATGATACGTACCTTAGAATCCCTTCTCTTAACGTATGCAGTTGAGTTTTAAAGTGGAAATTGATAAAGGGTTAAATTAACTATGAAGTACTTCTATTGATTCACCTCCTTTATTCTTGCGATAGTTCTATACGCCTTGGGGAAACACTTTATTTCGTTTGTCTTTGTCGTTCAGTTTGACCTCTATAAACCATTGGAGTTGTCTTCTTCGATTGAAACGCTTTTTATTCTATTCGTTGCATGAGACAAGAGAATATTTGCAGAGTTGGATAGAGACCTTTAGTTTCGTTATTTGAAATAAGAAACGAAATATGGGAGAGTTAATGAATAATAATAAAATCCCATTATTTCTTAGGCTAACTATATTCTTAGAAATAATCGTACAATCACCGGAAGGCTCAATAGCAATTAAATTTTTTTAACAATCGAATTTCGTATACGTTACATCAAAATACATTCTGAATCTGCCTAAATGTGTATTGTTTACTATGATATTCAATGGTATTTTTCTCCCCTTATATTGTAAACAACACATTTTGACACTGTCTTGAAAGATGTAAGTAGCAGTTACCAAAAAGGTATCGATTGCCCTTGAAGTCAACTCACCCATCCTTGGATTATAATAATTTCCAGTAGTAGTCTTTGTTTGTTAGCAAGTATTGATACGTTGTTTCATACCTTTTCCTTTATTTTTTTAGCAGCATCTTCAATATATTGTTGGCCTCAGGCCTGTAGTTTCCAACTTGTCATCCTTGAGATTTTGATGTCCATGAATCCATCCATCTTTTTGGAGGTCGTCATGTCCCTGGTTTACCGTCTCGTGCGATCTTTGCTAATCTTTCTCCGGTCATACTGCACACTTGTTGGTACCAAGCTCTTCTACGTTTACGTCTTCATCTGACTATGTCTTCCACCTCACATTCGTGTTTTATGTCTGTGTTTCTCTTTCTGCCTCTTAGTGTGTATCCGCATATGTTTCTGAGTATTTTCATTTCTTTTATTCGAATGATGTTTTCTTTTTCTTTTTAGTTCTTTTTTTGTCCGCTCTTGTTTCTATAGCATATGTCAATATGGGTCTAATGCAAGTTTTGTATATATTTTAACTTTTGCCCTTTTGTTCATACTAGTATTATTCCAGATAATGTCCCGGAGTCCGCCTGAAATTCGGCTGGCTTTGTTTGCTTGTCCTTTTACTTCATTTATTCTGTTCTGGTCTGCGCTGATTTGTGTGCCTAAGTAGTCAAATGACATTATACAAATCAATAATTTAAATTTCTCTCAATTTTTGATAATAAACTGTCAGCTTGACGTTTTTGATAAAATAAAAATGCTTATGATACCTTAGAAACCTATCAAAGCTTCTTATCCAAGAATAAATTCTTTATGAAGATAAAAATATTCTCAATACATCAGGAGATGTAAGTATATATAGTATTTCCCAACTTTTTTGTCAGCCTTTATAGTATAAATAACTATTATAGTAGTAACTAGTGTTTGTTACATATTTTTGAGTGAAGCTATAGCTTTTTTGTGGTCATTTTCATATTTATATAAGTTCATTCTACTATAGTATGCTATTTAACTGCATTTTACAGCAAGAAAATATTTTCTGTCTACCATGTGTAATATTCCATCCCAACAACTTCGTATGTTCGTCACCAATTAGAATCATCTGATATCTTAGTTATTACCAATCCAACAGATTCGAACAAAATTATCATTGGAACGTTTACCTTCGTTCCAACAGAATTACTATTCCATTGTTCTCGTCTGATAATTCCAAACCGATTAATCATCGAAAGTCATGTGGAAACCGTCTCGAACCGTCTCCTTGTAATTTTGAATTGACACAAACCCGAAACGAACCCTTATCTCTTTGTTCGACAGTTTGCTTCTAGAGAATGCTTAATATAGAAGTTACAAATAATGCTACATACTTTTTTTCGATAAATACTTTACATAGATTAAATTATTCACAATAAGGTTATAGTTGGTGATGTTTCAATGATAATATTACGATATTATACCGAAAATAATATTGATTCTTACAATATTTCTACTTTCTGTTTAGGTTTCTATTTAATTTTAATTAGATTTCCCTATTTTACCTCAATTTTCTCCATCATTTTAGAATCATTAAATATGTCGGCCAATTAATTAATTTACTGGACTATTTACTTGTTTAGATAATATTATTAACAATAGGCATATCACTTTTTTATTGTATAAGATTCATATAGTCTTCAGTTTAGTGGTTTTTAAATTCATTGTTTCATAATATTTTAGTTGAAAATTGTTACTTCAGCTTCTCGTAATAGTTTATTTATTTATTTTCCATATCGAATAGATTTTCTGTCGAAAGACTGATCTAAAAATAAAGATAAAAATCATGTAATAAATGAAATATAGGTTAGATAATAGAATTAGTAAGAAGAACTTAGTAGTTTAATAATTTTATCTGAAAACAAACAGCTTAAGAACATTGAGTAATCGTTTACAAAGAATATACCTTTGGAGTATTTTTGCAGACTTAGCACTAAATATAAAGCAACTTCTTTATGAACTTGAGAAAGTCATTGCTACATTTTTGATATTGCCAAGCTGTAATTTATATACAGGGTATTGTTCTCGCCTTTCGTCGACAACTTGTATAAATATTATAGATACTGTAGTGTTTAGAAGTGAACTAAACGCCATGATGGCTAGCGATTAACTATTGTTGCTGGAGGATACGTTGATGATTTTGAAAAGAATAAGACGGATACTGCAAATGGAATATATACCTCTATAACACCTCAACCAGTTGGTACATCAATCATATATAAGCGATAAACACAGAAGGAAACAATCTTGCTCAATGAATTCTACTATGTTAGTTTTACATTCAAACTTTCCAGTTGATTTTATGATACAAGAGAAAACTTAGAGAGCACTTTGTTTCTCATATATTTGTTGAAATTAGTTAAACTTATTACAACAAACTGTGAATTCAGAGAGAATTTATTAATTGAGTTTTGAATTATCTACAAACTTGAAAATTTTTTGATCCATTTACTGTGTTGGGTGATGAATTTGAGACAATCGAGTTTATCTCAATTATTTTGGTACTAGGTAAAAAAATATGTATGAATCTGTGACATAACCTCAAAACTGTATTTATTTTAAGCTTTTTCTTCAAGTAATAAGATGGTTCACCTCTCCCGTGACTTTAGGAGAGTTCCAATATATTAATCCGGAAGAGATTGAGTAATAAGTATTTCAATTATGCTTACTGCATGTATCTAAATTATACAAATTAACTATTTAGAAAAAAACATAAATTAACGGCTACATGGACCTCAATAGCATTCTGTCCCTTGACTTAGAACACCATCCTGCAATTCAGACATCATCAATCACATTGTCCAATCATCTCCTTTTTAGCTTTCCTTTCCATAGTATTCTCAACTTTAAAATTCAGAGCTTTGTTGACAATCGGCAGTCTTCCATACGTTGAATATGTCCAAACCATTGTATTTTTCCATGACACGAACACTTATCTCAAAGTTATATGGAATTCTCCATATTTTTTCTTATCCTCCAATAAATTTTCCCGATCACTTCTCTTTTCAATCTTCTATTTTTAGGTGCCACTTTTTCAGTATTCACCATCTTATGAGACTACTGGGTGAATAAAAGTTGTAGATTTGCATTTTTACAGTGCGGTCTAGAAGTTTGTTCAATGGACTCAAATTTTATAGTAGCTACTAAACTAGCTTATATCTGTTTCGCAATGGATGTTGAGCGGTTTGCGTTGTTCTCTATAAGATTTCCAAGGTACAAGGTCTACTGTGCTGGAAGTTTTATTTTCTGGAGCGATCATATACTGAGTTTAATTTAATCGATTATGAGTCGACCGCTCTAGCTTTCCCTTCTTCATCTTGTAACAACTGTACCGTAATCGTAGATAAAATATTATTAAACTTACAGTAATAGTCCTAAAGCACTTGGTGACTGCGTGACTTACGATCTGCATTATCGTTCGTTGAATAACACACCATTATTCAAGATGAAGATAACTATCACATAACTATCACAATGTGATGAAAACTAAAAAATGATTCGATGGGTCCATGGTGGTTGTTAATGATGAACTACTATCAGAAATAAGCCGCTCATTCAATCAAAATTATTGTTTGTATAATCACTTAATTTCCACTTCTTCCCACGATTTATTAGAAGTATTAAAAATCTTATAATAATACTAATACTACGACCTACCAACTTATTTTTTAATTCTCAAAACACAATTATTCTTTATTTTAAATTTATTCCATTTATTTTATTTTGTGATTATGCAAACGCACTGCTTGAGCTTTTGAATCTTCTCATGATATTTATATCTTAATTTTACACAATAAGAATAATCATTATTTATATTTAATTCAATAGAGTATCTGCATAAGGAATAGCCTTTAAACGTACCGTTTAATTTATTGATAATACTAAATTAAACACAAACTCTAACCCATCTTTTTGTGATTAATTGTTGAAATAAATTAATTCTGACATACTCACCGTGCTAAATAACTCTACTGAACCAGAAATGTAATAAGTAGACATAGTTTATGGATGTCACATGAGATATATGTGATATTTCTGTATAGTACTCTATTCAGGAAACTAATTTTGATCTGAAGAATATCTCTTTGTTAACTAGGATTTATAAATCGGGAGGTTATTTCCTATATGTATAATCATTTAATTGAGAAATACGATGAATGATTCTTTATAGCAACGTTAAATCACGCTGCCTCAACTGTTTCAAGAGGTATATGCACATAAATATATAAACTTCTATGATTTCTTAGACCTTTTGATATGTTTATGCTCCTAAATATTCTTGATTTTAGGTCTTTTCTGTTTTAAAATTGGTTTGTTTTTTAATAATTTTTGAAAGACAGAAAAAAATTGTCGTTTCGACTTAGTAAGTCTTTATAAAAATATATTCTGGTCCAAATATCTATCGTTTTATCAACAACTATATAAGAATGTTTATCAATTTTTTATATTTTTTCTGTATCATATCCAAGTATAAAGAGTTCCGGGTATTAATGAAAAAAACTTGGTAGTGAGTAAATGACGTGAAAATAATGCTGTGACATAAAAAAATTCTCATACGATCCCTCGTTTCTGAGCTATAGCCTAAAGCTGCAAATTTAAAATTACAAACGAACTAATTTCTTAATGTTAGTTTGTTGTCAATATTTTCAAAACCCGTCATCAATAATTATCAAATCATATTGAGAAATACAAAATGGTAGAATTTGCTTTAGTGAGTATGCCGACATACAAATGATGTTTGGTTTGGTTTCTGGTTAACTCATCAGAAGCCAGAAGGTTGTATATTGAAAGCTTTCCGCTTAGAATTATACCCGATACTTTTGTTAGAGCTAATGGCAACGTTTGTTTCAATAAATTAAGTGAACAAAGTTTCCATTATTTTTAAAAAAATTCTATTTTAGGAAGTGTCCTATCAAAAAAAGTGAATAGGGAAGATCAACAAAGAACAATACGATTACCAGCTTTAGAAATAAATGATGCAGTTGATGCTGATTCCACAACTAGCGTATGGAAAATGTCACTACAATTTAACGTATCAATGATAACTATTCATAGGATTCTCCAGGAGCAGCTTCATTACCCCGTTCACATCCAGAAAGTGGATTATAAGTACTGTTTAGTAATGAAGCTGGTTTCACACGAGACGGTTTTATTGATTCCCATAATTTACATTTATATGCAGATGAAAATCCTCACGCTAAAATTCAAATAAAGAATCAACATCGATTATGGGTTAATGGGATAATATGTGGACAGGAATAGGGAGTAATAATTTATAGACCTAATATTTTAATAATAGTCAGTAATACTAAGAATTTCTCCAAAATGTTTTCCCTGCCATGTCATGTGATATTCGTCTAAACATTCGCAGGGATATGTGGTTCATGCACGATGGAGCCCACTTATTAAATTATGCAAAAAATCATCTGAATAACATTTTTCCTGATAAGTGGATGTATCAGGGAGGTCCATTTGGATGGCTACCACTTTCCCCTGAATTTAATACAATGGATTTTTTTTTGTAGGGGATATCTTGAAATCTTGGTACACCGGTAAGCACAGGGAACGAAATGATCGATATAATAAACTTCCACTATATGGTAGAATCTTGGGATGCTCTTGCAAGTTCAAAGAAATGGCAGAATTTTGGTAAATAATATTTCAAATCAAATGCCTTTTGTTAATTTTTGTTTTTTTTTTTTTTTTGTATTACCTAATAGATGTTTTGAATATGATACAATGAGTAGTATAACATCAAGGAAACTATCTTGTTCCATAGACATTCATATTGGTTGATAATTCATATAAAATCAAGCAAAACTGATGTTTTCTTAAGAAAGTTCTTTTTAAAAAAATACCTAAAGATAAATGAGACACGCATTTGTCAGGATATTGAATAGGCATCTAAAAATCTAAGCGTAAAATAAAAGCAGCATGGCACTGAATAACTAAAGTCAATTTTTTCCCTTTCAATCAGCAAAGACCCAAAACAAGACAATTTATAAACAAAAAAATATGAAAGGGTTTAATAAATAAAAAACTAAAGAAATAATCAACTAATTTCCATGTCAAAAAATATTCGTATTATTTCGTGCCACAGGTCACAGGTTAGCATTTTTCCAGTTTGATATTGTCCTGATATTTAAAAGTATTGAAATATAATATTAAAAGATAATTACATTTATATAATATAATATTTAAAAGCATTCTTTATCGAACCTTATGGAACACTCCATTATTATAGAAAGTGAAAGAAATAACACGAACTATTAATCACCAACGGTATAATATTGAGAGAGAGAGAGAGAGAGAGAGAAGGAGAAAGGTTAACAAACTAAATTGTATGTGTTGCAGACTCATAAATGATCAGCTTTTAATTAAAGGGCCTTCCCATGGGAAACATAAATTGAAAGTTGTATGTATGTATGTAAACATGAAAAACAATGGAATTCGCAACACCACTCAAAATTAATATCTAGTAAAAAATGCATTACGTATTTATTGTTCCATTAATTCTCTGTGAAGTCTCATCAGTAATATTATTTTTCTTGGTAAAGATTGATTTATGGATATATGAAAGCTGCAAAAAGAAAGCACCGCTTGTAATCGTCATAATAAGTTGACAAGTCTAGTTACAAAGAGTGCCGATCACATAGTTTAAGCAAATTTCCTTTAATTAATTCTCTTGATTTAAAGTCTATTTGTATAGACTGTATAGATTATAGAAATTAACTTTTAGATTTAATAACATTGACAATTCTTATATCTGTACCTGAGAAGTAAACAGTCGTAACTACAATATTCTCGATTATGGGGTTATTGATGTAACTGCATTATCGAGGTGAATATTCTTGAGTGGATAGTTGTCGTATCTGCACAGTCATAGCCAATAAGAATTTAATGTATCTGTCATGATATGATAGAGGTAAACTCAAGTAACTTGAGTTACAACTATATACCCCTATTAAATACTGATAGTGAATGAGAGTGTGTTAAGACAGTTGAGACCCCTGAGAAAAAAGGCAACATTGTGAAAAACTGACATGTGTCCAGAAGGTAACAGTTATAGGAGGTATTGCTACCACTTTTCTTGTTTACATATTTTATGGTGTGTCTGTTTTGTTTTACAAATTGATATTTGTAACAAAACAGCTAAGTTATTGTTTTTAAAATGAGTGAAAGAGCCACTGCGTAATGTGGGATGAAACATGGTGTGCTCGTGGTGGTTGTTGAATAGTATCGTGCTTTTTTAAATGGGCACAAGAAAATTTATCTGCTGAAATAGTGGAGCTGACAGTTTGGTCAGATAATTGCGCAGGTCAAAATCGAAATTTTATGATAGTGCCAGCTTACGTCTGGATTTTGAGAACAATGCCTACGTTAAAAGTGATTACTCCCAAATATTCATTAAAAGGGCATATTCATATGGAAGTCGATGGAGTTCATTCCGTGATTGAGAGGGCCAAAAAGCTAGTTGGTCAGACACAAATGAAGGTGTCATGGTGTATGACATGACCCTCAAAAACTTCATCGTCACTTTATGAACAAAACAAAGCAACTCTTAAAAAGAACAAATCTAACACCAACAGAGAGAAGTTTTCAATAAATGAAGCAGTAGAATTGTTACTTACATCATCTGAACCAAACAAGCTTTTCTATAAAACCAACTTCCAAGAAGAATATAAAATTGTCGACCTAGAACCTAATCGGCGGAGGAAAGAGTCCAACCAAGTGTGGCCGTGTGGCCTACAGAACTACCAGTTATGAATGCAAAGTCTAGGCCTATCAATAAAAATAAATTTGAGGATTTAAAAAAAACTGCTGAGGATATAACAGATTAACACCAATCTACATCTAACCGAACTAATTTATTCGGACGACCTATCAATATTCACTAGTAGAACAGAACACCTACCAAACAGAATAGAGAAGGGTTCTAACGGAATGAAGAAAAATGAGCTGCATACAAACATACAGAAGACAGAAATAATGGAAATATCAAAAAAATATACGCATATATATGGAAAAGATGAAATATCTAGGGCAATAGTAAGACCAGATGGAAGAATCGACGAAAATGTAAGAAATAGGGTAAATTTAATAATACCTATATATACAGTCCTCTACAGAATATTTTTCAACAGAAAATAAATGAAACGTACAAAAACAATAATCTACTAATTAGCAATACAACAAATGCTGATCTATGGTTGTAAATCCTGGATACTAACCAACGAATTGAAACAGAAAATAACAACGTGTGATATGAAAATACTGGGCGGACGTGAAGAAACTAGATAAGGAAGGAAGATAAGGAACGGTGCAATTAGATGAGAATTAGAAGTAGTGAGTGCAGTGTAAACAACAAGAGATGGTTTGGACAGATAGTAAGAATGAAGGAGGACCAATAAGTTTAAGGTGATATGAGAAACCGAAGCAAAAAAAAAGATGCTGATTGAAGGACTTTCTTCTCTAATAAATGTCTGCGACCCCACGTGTACAGTAATGTCCCATTTGAAACAGTCAGACTGAGTAAAGTCTGAGGGATACATCCGCAGCTGAATTATTCTCTGTCGTCGACCAGTTGCTTGATTAACAACTTAGCAGGTTACAGGAAAACCTCAGAAAATCTGATGCCTGAAGTCGTCGAAGAACTTATGAACGATGATGACAAAATATGAAGTAATATTATATATGTGGTTTCTTGTAATGATTGTGGCTCTAACAGAAATGCACTGCTTCAAAAACCCTCGAAGTTAAAGGGAAACATATATTTAGTTATCAAAATCTTTAGAACTGTCAATTTTAGGAATCCTTGGTGTATATAAAAGAAGTCTATCTATGTAAGACAGCACTTGAACAATTAGGGCAAAAATCCATAATTCTGTCATAGGTAATCTATTACGAGTAATTCATAGATTCGAATTGTGAATGACCACAGAGATTATTTGACATTTGATTAGAATTAAAATCTAACAATTAGAATATCCATTGAATTTTGTTTCTGAAGTAAAAGTAATAAGAATCATTTTTAAATAATCAATACACAAACCAGGTAATATTTCTCCATTTTATCTTGATTGCTGGAATATGATTATTTCAAATGGTCCCTACTATGGGAAATGAATATTCATAAGTTCTTGAGCTGTTCAATACAATTCGTTCTAATATGAACAAACGTTTGGTCAAGCATGATGTTTTATGGAATTTAACATTATCATTCAATCAGATTATTGTTTTATGAAAATTAACTCTACTTAATTGAAATATGAGAGAAAATCAAAGACAAGTAACATTTCTAGTTCGAATTTAATGATCTCCCGATGGAAAATATAAATAAATGGAAATAGAAAATCACAATTCGAAATTGACATCGTTAATTAACGCTACAAGCTCACAGTATAGATCCACTATGTCATCAATGGGCCACGTATGCTTTTATGATTTTTCATTTTATACGAGGGCCGTTTTCTATCAACCTCCCGAAAGCGGGCATGCGCTGTATGCGATTGCGAGGCTCTCGCACTTTACACTCCGCCATTGTTGACATTCAGGCGTCAGTTGGCGTTGTGATACAGCATGTCCGCCATTATTGATGCTCCCGCCAAGTGTGAATTGCGAAGTGTGATTCGTTTTCTACAGGGTGAAGGCGATAGTGCTGCAGAAATCCATGATAATGAGTCGCTATGGGGAAAACTTCATGAGTGATGGTGTTGTGTATGAATGGTGTCGAAAGTTTGAAGATGGCCGTAATGATGTGCAAGAGGAAGGGGCTAAGGACACAAATCTTTCGTTCCAAATGACTGGGATCAACGACTTGACAAAATGATTAAAGAAAACCGTACGGATTTTCCAGAAGTTTCAAGATCTGTTTTTTACTCTACTTAAAGTCATTGGCGGCAACTTCTTTTGAAGAGGGTATTGAAAAGCTTGTCCACAGATATGACAAATGTCTTAATCTCTTCGGTGATTATGTCCAATGTGTACCAATCTTTTGGTAATAAAATCATTGTTTTATATGAACTTATCTTGTATTTATAGCCTATAGGAGTTTAAAAAAACGGCTCTCGGACTTACGAGAAACATTTCGCCTTTACAATGCAATATTATTAGATAAAAACCGTTCCATTTTCAAATCGAATTATACAATCTTATTGAGATACCTGGTATATATACCTTGTATATAGGATCTACATGAAGCATATGTGACCTTACTTACGCTCATTTCATATGCTGAGTTTCCCACGAATACAAGAACTTGTTCAAGAGTAACGCCAAAACTTGAAAATGCGGCTTTCTCTAAATACAAGACATCACATATATCTTGGAAGTAGTTGCGTTATCGTATAGTTTCCAAACAACAGAAAACAACTTTACACTTTGTTTCGTGATGAACAAGTTTATTTTGAAATTCACTTGTATTTTGTTTAGTGAAAGTTTGACGTAATACCACCTCCAAGATGATATAAAATTAATTTGATTGATAATGGAACTAAAAACAATAATTCCAACTAATTTATTGTTAAGAACGGAATCTCCCATATTCTCTATTCTATTCATGATTAATTTTTGATCATATCTCCTTGGGATATAAGCTACAGATCAGTTTACTTGTATTATGTTTGTTTGAATGTTAATATTCTTGTTACGAGGTTGTTCTAATTCCATTGTTGTATCTTTATCATATTTGTATTCGATTTCTCTACATCAGATGAATTAAAAATTCTGACCACTTCTTAATTTTGATTTTGAACTATCAACAAAATTATTTTGTGTATGTTTGAAGACTGGTTGAGAGCTTTTTAGGGACTTGTTCATATTATACTTTCGCGAAATAATCCACAGTTCAAATAGAAGATTTTTTTTTAGTAAATTATGGCTCATCTCGGTGAAACACAACACTCATAAATATTTAGTGAATGCGGAGATTAAACCAGAACACCGTAAAAGATATGCATTTTCCTCTATAAAAAATTTCCAGAAATGATGATGGGCCATCTCATCAACTTAAATTAAATCGAAAGAGAAATAACATGAAATGAATCAAGCGTTCTGAAATAAAATATATTATATATCTGATTAACACAAAAGTAGATCTCAATGTTATTACATATATTTAAAAAAAAATACCTCACAGCCTAGGGTGTTCCCAAATTCGAGAGTAAATGACGTAAAAATAATGCTGTGACATAGAAATACTCATACTCATACATACGTCACTCGTTTCTGAGTTATAGGCATATAAAGTGGCGAAATCAGAACTTATATTCAAGTATATTTTCTAAATTATACATTCGAACATTATAAATGTTTAATGGATGATTACGTATGTCCATGTAGTATGTTTGACGGAATAAATAATTCTGCTACTATCTGAATGCCAGGGGCGCCTCATGCCCAATAGTTAACAATCCGTAACTTTTACATGGACAACCTGAACAAGGCTAAAGATAGCAAAAATTACTTTTTCAATCGATTTTTTAACAAAAAGGCACTCTTTGCTTGATTCGATAAAATTTATGGTTATGGATACATGTACATGCCAAGGAAACCGTTCGCCACAAATAGACATTCTGAACAAAATTATCATAAATTGTAATTATTTATTGAAAACACTTGTATTGAAACGGAAACAAAAATTTCTGTTTGAACTACTTACTGTCAAAAATCGTGTTAAGGAAATGTGAGAGCTTCGAAGAGCATTCCAAGATTCTGCCTTATGGCGTCACAAGTTTATTCTATCGATCACTTCGTTACTTGTATTGAATATTCTGGTGTTGAATATACCAAGCTTTTAAGACATCTTGAAAAAAATGAATCCATTACAATCAAGTCAGGGAAAAGTAGTGTCCATGCAGATTGATCTCCCCGATCAATCAACCATGAAAAATGTTATTAAATTTATTTTTTAGATTTTTTTTGGAGTGGGGAGAGGCTATATCGTGTATGAATACATGTCTCTGCGAATATTTAGAGGAATATCACATAACGTGGGTGGAAAATCAATTTGGAGAAATTGTAATTATCGCTGACCATTCAGGCTATTATCAAGAGAATATGTACCTACTAAAATATTACCCAATATTCCTGCTCACACATTAACACATAATCGATGTTGATTCTTTGTTTGAATTGTACTGTTAGGATTTTCATCTACCCATGAATATAAATGATGGGACTTAATAAAACCGTCTCGTGTGGAACTAGCTTCATCAGTAAACATCTAAATATACTCCGTAGACTCCGGAAGTTTGTAGAAGTGCAAGGTGCCGACTGAGGATTATGTAATAAAAATATATACCACGGAATTTCTTTGTAACTGAACAATGAAAAACATAATCAGGTCTTCTAAATGGGAGAGAGAACAATATATATTGCACCGGCCAAGTCAATTCGATAACCAGCTAATCATTGGTACAACTTCTGCCGTTGTAAGCGTACGGACATTGTGTTCCGACGTCAGGTCTTTTCATCCAAAGTCGGAACGCCGTGGCATCCAATTGCTTTTTGTATATCGAATGAATCAGCTATAATAACGGTCACTGCCTCAGAAAGTGCTTAAAGGTGAATTTATAAACTTTTACGCTCGCGCCTATGTTGTCGTCCTCGTTCGCATTCAACATAAATTCAACAGATTACGAAGTGTGATTTATAAACACAAACGTCCGTGCTTGTGTTTCACGCCTAGCTAACGTGAAATCGAACGTAACGTCAACGATAGCGTCATCAGGAGCGTGAACGTCAGAATTTATAAATCCATCTTAATACTAAATGCTGCTTTAGAAAGGATGAAAAGTATCAATGATATTTATTCAAAATAATCATTCTTTGGCATAGTACATAATATCAACTGCAAAACATCTTTTCCGGTTATTAACTTCGTTATTCCATTCATTCATTTTTTACAAAGGTTTGAAAAATGTTATTTCGGGCCCACAAACCATTTTAAAATTTCCACTTTTTCATTTTACTGATAAAGAAGCTGTTTTATCTCTCTTTTAGTCGTCCTTGTCCTTTAACAAATGGATGGATCCTTAACCGCACTAGTCCCTGATGCCTGAATTCTAAGCTCCTGAGCTCTGAGCCCTTCATTTGAAAAATGTCAGAGAAGCGTCGACATCACAAGTGAATACTTTATTCTCCACTCATTCTCTCCCTAAAAAGGAGTGATAAATGGATGGAGTTTACTCTTAATTAATATTTTGATACATTATGTGGAGTTCTCGAAGTGAAAGGATGTTATTAAATGGCGAATTTTTTTAACCACAAGTCTCAGATTATTCTGCGGTCAAATCGTGTTTTAAAAAGTCGCAATTTCTTCATTGAAAGTGTACCGGGTGGGCAACTAAGACCGGCCGTCTGTCGTAGCTCAGGAACGGATTATATTACAGTTTCAGGGATAGAAAATTATAACAAAAGTTAGCATTTGCTACATTGAGTGGCATTTTACGTACGATAATCGAATTATTCAGCAAATTCTATACATACTTCATTCCACAAGGTTGATTATATGTTTTCAAATACAATGTGGGGGAGAGTGGGAATTTTGTTATGAACCTGTAAGTCCGGCTCTACTCAGCCGATTTTTATGAACTTGATATTGTTTGGAAAAGCTTCTGTCCAGCAATAGAAAATGTCTGTCCCCATTAGGCTGGTTTTCTCCAACGGGAATTAAAAATTTATTCTAGATGGAAAGTTCTCACATTAATATAATAACATACCCGCAGTTATTTCAGTGTTAATAATCTTATATCTAAATGTAATCACGTCATCTTTTTGCGTGGATCTATTGAGGTAAACGAGATCTTTTATTCTGTCCCACAAATAAAAATCTAAGAAAGTTGGGTTTGAATGTTTCGTTCCTCAAAAAATATAAATATCTTATTATCGAAAAAATCTAAAAATAATTTCCAAGTGTTTCTGGAGGCCACTTTTGTTATATTTTTTCCCTAAAGCTGTAATATAATCCGTTCCTGAGATATGACCGACGGCCGTTCTTAGTTGCCCACCCCATATGTTTCCAAATTGCTGTGAAACATATTTATGATGTTAGTCTAAGAAATTCGATTAATTTTGCTCGAACTATATCAATAAGGCATGAGAAATGTTCATCCACTACCCAGAGGGCGGATAGCATACACATGTACAACTCTTCAATAAGTATATGGCAAATGCGTTATTTTGCTTAGCCTTTTCTATATCTCTAACCCAATCCGACGAAGTTTCAATACCATTTGGTAAACATTTTCACTGGTTGTCGCAATGTCTCACTTCTTTTTCATGTACATACGCGTATTACCTTTCAAAAACAAATATTTAATGACAGATACAAACAGATTGTTTTTGGATTCTCATAAAAATCTTCACACGACTCAATTATACGTTTGTCAAACAAAAACTAAGCGTAAAAATATTTGAAATTTAGGTGAGAATTTCTTAATGCACATATATTTGATATATTGATAAGTGTTGACATATTCACAGTTTCGGGTTTTTAATCACATCTAAGATGAAGACACCTCCTTACGTTGTTTTGAAGAATTCAGATTTGAATGTTTCCAAAGCCTGGTATCATTTTCAAAGATTGTATGACAAGCGCACAAGAATATAATTTGGTATGCCGAAGTGAGTCCTGGATATGGGCAAACATACGAATATTTCAATGATTATTAACATTAAGACAAAACGAAGAACCATCAACAACATCCAAGATTTTTCGAAATGAGCAAATGTTCAATATCATTTAGAATATTGAAGAATAATTGATAGAACAAATTATTTGGTATTAGGTTCAAAATAATTTGAAAATTGCGTATTTCGACTTTTCCACAAAAACACCTTTCGATTTAAGAATGATTAGGTTAAGTTAGGAGAATATGACTATAATCGGATTCATCAGAAAGTATTAACTCTTTGTTACTCTGTTGTTCTTCTGTTATTTATGGTAATAAACATTTAAAACTAAATTTAGAGATGAAGATAACGTCTTTATACCTGCAAATATGCGCTCGATGCACCCTCCTATATAATCTGTGCGCTCGAACCACCGTGCACTCGACTCGATGCACGCATTCAATGTACTAGGTTACTATATTATTGTTTTGATCACTAGTTTTTCTTGAAAATCATGATATAATATCACGATTGAGCTCAAACGAGTGACGAGCTAAATAACGTGGAAATTTTCTGTTAATCTTACTTGAAGTAACAAAAACTACTCTAAAAGTAAAAAAAAAAATAACAAAGGATTTTGCCACCTTCAGTGATGTCCCATTAGAAAAATAACTAAATTAAGTTATAATAGACAGTGATAATATAAAAAAAATTCTTTGGAATTCTTTGAGGATAAAGTCCTGGAAAAATTAGTTTGAAAAGGAAAAATTTTATGTGTTTCTGACTATTAAATTAATTAATATAATGATTTTGAGTTTTTATTCGAGAACTAGCTCGAATTTTGATTTAAATGTTCTTTTTTCCATCAATCTTGTTGGCACTAAATTGGTCATAAAGTCATAAATCAATTATTCATTGAATGATATTTGTGGAATCGTCAACTTTCATCTGATTTCAACTAACTTTCTCTCGTTATATCGTCTGATCTATAGAATATCAGCATTTTCTAGCTGATCTTCACGTTCTCGTCTATGGGTCTCAAACATTTGAAAAAACAGCTCTTCGTCATTAGTTTGATATTAAATGTGTATATATGTATATATATATATATATATATATATATATATATATATATATATATATATATATATATATGCCACTATAATGGCGCCAATAAGCTGTCACCCTCAATGTATTTGAATAATTAATAATAATAAAAACAAAACCACACTACAAAACTAAAATCGCATACCTAGAAAATGAATTAAACTAAGATCTGAATATGAAATTAAAATTATTATAAGAAGCATTCAATACATTACTTCGAACCGCAATTGTCAATACATTGTCGCCTCCGGGCGATGGAGGTAGTTGAGTATGCAAAATCCGAGTGACGGCAACTATGACCGGATTCTTATACCTGTGACCCTAAATAATGACAAAACATATCTTGTGTAATGATCCTTTTTCGCTCCCTTTACATCCCCTCATTGACCATACAGTAAGCATAGCGAGTTTAGTGTGATCTATTGACCTAAAGTCGTTGCTTTGTTAAGGCGTATTTTTGTATATACATATAAAATGATAGCATTTTCGTAAATTCTCAGTGTACTGTATTGAAAAACGTTAGGAATGTCGATAGAAGTGGTAAACTTGAAAAGAAAAAACCTAACGAACAATTTTGCTTATTTTGCGATAATTCAAGTGATTTAGTGAAAAAGCCAAGGTCAAGGACATAGCTTAGTATTAAAGACGCAGCAAATAGAAGAAAATACAGCATTAGTGAGAAGTTTTCAAAACTATATCATCCAGATTCCACGGAACAAGAATTGTCATGGCACCAAGCCTGTTCAGTGAGGAGAAATAAGGTGTCCGGTAATTACGTTGTATAAAGAATAATAGGAAATATCAGCCTCAACTTCCAAAGCAAAAGTGAAGGAGCTGACTTCAAAATCTCGTTTATGTTTTGTAAGAAGTAAGCAAGAAACAAAGATATAGCAGCTACATTTATGTTCCGAAATTTCAGCAGCGGAAAAAAATTTTAGTACTGCACGTAGAAAAGAAGACCATGTTTTCACTGAACTTAGTACTTGTTAACGGCCTGAAGATTTATTTGCTATCTAAGCGAGGTATCACAAACATTGTTACCTTGATCATTTAAGATTACCGAGAAGTTCTCAGACGCCAGCCGGTCGACCTTCAAATCAGAGAAAGAAATACTTATCGATGCATTTGACAAACTAATAGATTAAATTGAGGACCAGTAACCAACACATTCTTTTGAAGTACGCTTCTTAGCTTAACGAGTCACTGTACTTACAAACATTGCGGGTACAGTGATCGAAAATCGTGTAGTGAAATCACTACTTATTGGTAAATTTAGTGAAAGAATATTATTTTCTTACCCGGCTGATCGATCAAAATCATCATTAGCGTTTATGGGAAATATACCATTGACGGAAATAATACAACATGTTCGGAATATCAATTTATAAAACAACATCATTGAGACTGCAAAAGCATTGCGTTAAGAATAAGAATATTTACGTGAGCACGAACTATTATACAAAAGCATTATCTGTATTTTCATAGTTACTGAAAAGCAGACACCAAAACATATTGCACCACCAATTGATTGTTCATTTAGTTAGGAGAAGCTCAACGGCGACTTACGTCCATGGCAAATGACGAAGCCGGCTTTACGGCATTTACATTGTAAATGTACTGCAAATTGTCGCACAATGTCTTGTAGTTGCAAAAAATCAGAATTGTGTCGTATTTCTTTATGTGAATGCATCAGTAACAAATGTCAAAATAAAAATTTTTTTTTTTAAATACTTTAAGTACATTTATACTTGACTTCGCTGGTTTTTCATATATAACTTTTATTTTTTTATCAACAAAAAAAATTTATTACTTCCATTTTTTTTATTATTTAACAATACATATTCACTTTTACCATTTACCATAAATTATTACTGAAATAATCATTAAACTGATTTTGTATTATGAACTCAATATATTCCCTTTAGGAAGAGGGGGAAGAAATGGACCAAAAAATTGACCGGCAAGATCCACATGTTGACGAAATTCAATAGTGACATTATGCATACTCTCTTACCTCTAGTGCTCCGTGTAATATTTTATTTAATGGAAATAATAGTGTATTTTTTTCAAATAATCAGCCGTCTTTTTTATCTGAATGCTTCGAGGAGCGCTACACTTTCGGTTCTTTTATCGTGCGAATGAGTATAGCCTAACCTAAATGATTCCTAAAAGTTCGCCCACGTATATTAGTTTTGCGGTCGGAGCTTTTTGATACTTCTTATAGACCTACTACTAAGAAAAGATAGACTTTCGAAGAAGTAATCATCTAACCGATTCACAAAGTCCACCATTATTCAGAAATATAGGCAGTGGAAAAAAAATACGATGCAATGAAATCAAAAGACACATCCGTTCAACGAGCCAAGGAGATAGATTGTATTAAGAAAAGATTGGATTCTGAATACATGTAACAAGCTAAGATAACGTGATAGGAGTTTTCCTAAATTTCGTTAGGGTGTGATGCTTGTTGGGTTTTAGTTTTAGTTGGGTTGGAATGCTTTTAATGATGGATAAGGATGGTTTTCAATGGCACTGATGCTTGTTTTTCTCTAAAGGGCTGGCTAGTGTGTAACATGCCAATCTGCTTTTACGTTTTTCGTTAAGTATTTTCGGTTCTTCGCTTATGTAGTATCCATACAAATTTTATTTGCACGTTCAAGTTTATAAAGAAAATTATTTGTTGTTATCCTCCTTCTCCATTTACAAAGTTCTTATAAAACCTCAAAACCTGCTAAAATTTGATTATCATAAAATAACTTGATTACGTCAATTCTGTTAGTGGTAGAAACAATTATGTTCTAAATTTTTACACAGAAGATTATTGCCAACATCAAATCTAGGGTACAAATCAGGATGTATACCAGGCATCTCGTTCGAAAATACTCGAAGAAAGAACGGGATAAAGGAAGATAAGAAATCAATCCCTTGTGCAGGGATGGAGAGGTATCCAACACTCACGTTGCATGACTAGAAGTAGCAATCATTGTTGAAGATGGGAGCGATAGTAAAGAGTTACTACAATAATGTTTGTTTAAATAAAAAAATAAATTTTTTTAGAAACCCTATTATGAAATAGAAGTTTAGTGACCCACAACGTAAGAGGTCAATTAGGGTGGTACATACTTCTGTCTTAGCTAGGTTTTGGGTTTTCCAAGAACTTTTCGAATAGAATGAAAGGTAGACAACACATTAATTTCTTCAAAAACTGAAAAGTGATTATGAAACACAAGTGATTACTGAACTATGATACTTGACAAAGAACGTAACAAGTTTCTTTGTATGTGTTTTATGGAGGTTTGGGTGAAAATACTATCACGTATCAATGTTTGGTGTTTTACGTGATTAGACGGAAACGAGACATTTCCCATAGGTATGTAAGACATTACTTCGTGGAGGGAGGATCTAGCTTTACAGTTCGTCAGTCACTTACTTCTACTGTCTCAATTTTGATTCTTCCTCCTTTTATTATCTTCAGAACGAACATTACTCAACATATAAACCGCAAATGTGCTCGTTGCGATCCAGGCAGCCTCCGTTGATATTATAACCTTCAACATATTTTCAGGTGTCACTACCACACCTATTATAGCTTCCCAGATGTGCAGCAAGCTAATGCGCAGGCCTACGAAGAATTGTGGTGTGTGTTTGTGAATGTGTGAGGGATCTTGCGGGTCTGTTTCGTATTACGTTTGATAAAAATTAAACAAATATATAGAAAGTTGAGTGAAGCTGCAGCTGAATGATTTACTACTGTCAAGCATTTAATTCACGAAGCAGGGTTCACAATATAAGTGATGGAGACCAATGATATAATAGTGTCTCATTATGTGAAGAACTTGAAAATAAATATATGAAGTTAAGACGCATTGTATTGTTTCAAAGACTGTTCTTATGTATAAAGTGTCTTGAAAAAGCTCGTAATGAAAGATATGAAGATGATAATAATCAAATTAATTCAAAGGCTCGGAATTCATATGAAAACATCGATATAAATTACCAAAAGAAACGTAAACATTTAATAATTACATGATTACATAGCTCCTCTATGTTTTTATTCTATACAACTATTTCAAAATATTTCTTGGTATTTGGTATTTTATTAGACACTAATTAAGCGTTCGCAAGAGCGTCGGAAAAAATGTGACACGAAGCTGAGCTACGGAATTAGGAAAACCAAACTATGGAATGCTTATTCTGTAGCATTTTCGGATGAAATATTTTATGTTGTGGGCGACGAGATGAAAGTTACAAAAAACGGATTAGATAAAAGCTCTAATATGGATTTCCCACATATATGAAACTCAGGAAAAGGGGTTAATTTATAATTGAAACAGAACAGAGCTGGATTAGTGAAAATTGTTAGGAATAAACAGCTATAATAATCATCATAAGTTATATTCACATCAATTACCAACGGGTGGACTTCTTGTATTTACTTGAGGGTCAATTTAATGAGATTTTGCTGTCTAGAACTAGTTTTAATTATTATATTTTATTCACCTCTCATGAGGACAAATAAATCCTTATGAGTAGTTTAGTCTGAGTCACATTATATTCTATAGCTTCTTGTTGAGAATACTCGGAAACATCTACAAGTTTTTTGGAATTGTTTCATTATATTGTTTAGAATAAATACTTTTGGAACAAAAAAAAGAAAAATAATTTAACAACATACATTGATTTTTCAATCAGCAGTCAAAAATATACCAAGATTTACACCACGTCCAGTCAAAAAGTTATATCAAATATAAAATTTTTATTCAAAATTAATGGGTGACCCACTCCAAAAATTCTACTAATTGTTTACTAGTTTTTAACATGGTAAGTCATCGTGGATTTTCCCAGAAAGAAGAGATTGATTACCGACTTTATTTCAATATTTGATAAACACATTTGAACTTAAATAATATGATTAATTTGCACACAACATGTGAGTAGTTTCTGTATTTTTGAAAATTCCTAAAAATCGGAATCTACTCATCAATATCTGAGTCCTTTCAGAGGAATTTCTGTATTTATTGACTTTGATTTTTTTAATAACGTTTGAAGGATAGAATCACATCTTGAATATCCAAATAAAAATAAAATCAAAGTAGAAATTTATGTTTTCCCTATTTTTTCATCTCCAAAATATGTAGCAGTCATCAATTAACTTATTTGTAGTTGTATTGGAATTTATCAAATAGAGTTATAAATTTTACTTAAATTATACAGAAGAGACCTAAAATCAAGACGTTTCAAAAACATGATTATATTAAAGATCTAAGAAATAAAAAATTGAGGAAATTATAATTCTCCTAATCAATTTCTACTTTAAGAAGTTGATACAATTAAATTAAACAACACATTTTTGTGTAGAACTGAAGCATTTATGACAACTGTAACTCAACTTTATAGGAATCACTGAAAATCGATATATCACTGAGCGGAACAGAAACAAAAACATATCAAAATAAGAATATTTTTAATATTTGATCTATATTAACTTGATACAAAAGCAAACAAAATCCTTAAATAGATATGTATACTTGAAGCCATTGTTCAAAGAATGCTTGAAGAATTCTCGAATTTGATATCTCGAAAAGTTTAAAGACATCGTATATAATAGTTCTTGGAACTGTTCATGTTCTGCAAAGTCAGTAAGCGGTCAATGCTGCCGTGTGCAGTCATATGGCCAAAGATAAAACAGTGGTATTCTTATGTAGTATGAGCCGCTGAATCCAAATATACCCGGCGTTTTTGCGAAAAATGTTTGTTCAAATCTCAATTGCTTAAACAAATTATGAACAAATGGTTTTTTCGGTTCGGACAATTTTTTTATGCAAATATGGCCCATTTTAAAGAGATCCTGTCATTTTTTCTTTTAATATTTAAAATTCTATAAATTTTTTAAAGTCGAAAAATTAACGATTTTTATTAAGTTTCGATATTAATAACTTTTGATCAATTGAAAATTTTTTAAAATTAAAAAATCGTACCTCATACCCCACTCTACAAATTGGTATACTTCGATATTATTAAAGGTCTGGCGTTTGGTATTTATAGCGATTGACAATTAAGCGCTTTCTTAACGTTGCAGCGCATGGCGACATGCCTCGACCATCGCGTGCTGATCGCAGGTGGCTCTGTTCATCAAAAAAACTTTGGCATTAAAATATCATAACAATATCATTCCATTACATAAGCTCTCTAATTAAACGAGTTTTGACCAGCTTCGTTATTGGGTTTATCACGACAAAAAATGTGATGTCACTGAATTACCTCCACTTCAGCATCTATCAAGTTACATCTACTTAGAGCTTTCTACGTAACATATCAATAAGTTAATTGTTTAAATAACAGTTTACCAAAGTTGGACCCCCTTTTGTATGGATATGAAGTTCAGCATGATTTATTAATTCCAAAGAGAGTGCATCATATTATTGCCTCCTATCGATGAATTCGTACCAAATTGTCGATGTAAAGCTTGCACTTCCAAATAATCTTGCTGTTGCGTTAGAGCTGGCATTAAATGTTGTTTATTATGTTCTTGTCATATGATAAAAACAAAAATAAAATTACAATGTACGTTAAATATTTGTGACTGAATATTTCAATGGATCTACCACTATTTTATCCTTGGCCCTATGATTGCACACAGCAGCATTGACCTCTCCCGGACTATATTTTGTTACGTCAAAGTTGAAAATGTATTTGAGTCATTTTTTATATTTGATAATTCAGTGATTTTGAGTAGCTTTTATCAATGGTTCGTATTCATTTACAAAATAATTGACACTATTGTATTATTTATCTCAAAAACTCAATTGATTTATATGAATGACAATATTATAGTTTCTATTTGTGAGTAGAATTTTGTATTTTCTTTGGGTGTTCTGAGTAAAATTTGCATCATTCTATAACTCGAATTTTAAGAGCCGTTTTCATTCTCAATGCAAATGAACTTTTATTTATTTCAAACGACTTTTATTTGAAAAAAGCTGCTTCGTTAATTATAGAACGAAACTTTCTCTAATTTTAAGGAATGTGGTGTGCAACGTTTCTACCTTCACTTCCAAGCAGTGTTACAGCTTGTTCGTAATATTTCAGATGTAATTTAACGACATTCTATTAAAATTCTTTATTGTTGTCTAGAAGATATTGAGGTAGAGTAGCAAAAATATTGGGTTTTGAAGTATCTGGTCATATGGAAGCTTGTATATTTTGTTGGAAACACTTTGTTTACAAGGAGAATTAGATCATCCTCCAGTATTTGGGTTATGGAAGAATCTTAAATGTCCTCTAACAAATGTACGTGAATATCATGAATCAAATTTCCATCAATAACAAGGCTCCGAATATGTAATCGCCAAAAAAACTTATTCAAACTTGAAGCGTTTGTCTATTATCTCTGATTGGTCAGCTTTTGTCATAATTCAATCGTTCATCAGAAAGTAGCACTTCAAAAGCGTCATCTCTTCCACGGTTGTGTTTTTGTTTAAAACAACTAGTCAAATGTTCAAATGTGTAGCATTTTGGTGGACTTGTTGACTGATTGAATGCATTACATTAAAACCATGCCATTAAACTATTATTTTGATAATACAATTCAATTCATTATGGTGTACGATGACCCATTCCAAAAATTTATATTTTGATAATAACGGAGTTATTGGTTAAGAACTGCTGATAAACATGAAAACTTTCATCACCTTCACGTCATTTGTAAATGCCCAGCACTCATACGTGCGTAGCTCAAGCACTTGATCAAGCCTCAAAGTAACGTCAACAGCTTCCAGGCAAAGTGCTTGATTAGCTAGCTGATGACGGGCTTATCAAAAAACCAATGTGCCCAATGGTTCTTGACTACCCACTAGCCAATTATGAACTATATCACCCAGTTTTCTTAGTTGAAAAACTGAAAACGACAATTATTGAGGACTAGGACATGTTTCACTCCATCTATAACATAAAAACTGAATCTTTTCAACTATAATACTCAGAATTAAAAATTTCAATAATCCCAATTCCGTTTTATACAAAAGAGAATTATTTGGTCTTACCTAATTTATTTACACACTTACTCTGGATACACTGAACTACTCGCTATTCATTGATAGTATTCATTAAATATTCACTTACTAATATAATTTATTTTAATTTTACAACTTCTTACTAATTTTATCTCTTCACAATGCCATTCAATTCTTTACTGATTTCTCGCTATTAAACAACCAACTATTTAAATAAAATGAATTCCCGACAACTCGGTTCTAGAATTAAAAAAAAAAACAAAAAAGCCATTTAAAAATTGATTTTACGAAAACAACTAGAGGACTGGCTTCACGTTCTACGTCGGTAAACGAGTTCGTAAGATTTGTAAGTAAAGGTAGTTCCAAAATGATTTATCAACAAACTTCAGATTCTTAAAATGTGAGTCGTATGAAACTACGATAGAAATTCAGCTCTCTGCAGATTAAAATAACTTATTTTGGTATTAATCGAATTTGTAATATTTGTGAGTGTAGATTTTAGTTGGGTCACCCGATATTCATATTCGATTCATCAATAATATTACTATTTGTTTTTCACTTTTCCGGAAGAGACGATAGAAAATATTAATGGCAATTTCATTCCAATTCCAATTAGATAAAATTTATACAATTTCGTTAAGATATGAAACGAATCATTTTATATATCAAATATCCCAGGGAAGATTAAGCAGAATCTCCTTGTTTCAAGAGAAACCGCCAGAAGTGATTTTATTAAATTTCAGCGAATTTAAAAGTTCACGGGAAAGAAAATGAAAAGAGAGATGGAAGATAAATTTTGATTAAATCTCCTAGTATCCAGGCTAATATTTGAAATAATTTTGCACCCGTACTCTAGCATTAAAATTTTTGCATGATAACGTTTAATGTTTATGGTAAGTAATTTATTTTTTCATTCGTACTGAGCATTATTTTATTCATTACACAAAGGATATGATGAAATTATATTGAACATATTGAGAATATGAGTTTTTTTATGAGTTTAATATCGATATCAAAAGGATCATTCCATTTAGTGAGTAATTATGTATATAAAATGTTTTTGTGAAGTAATTTACAGAAAATGTATTGTTTTCGAACTTCCTTTTGGTCATTTCAATCTCGATATTAAGGTGGGATTAACAAGAGTTCTTTATAAGAATATTTGTGTTGGGTGTTGAGATTAGGAGCAGTATGACGTGGCAGTGTCACAAATGTTCTGTGTTCTCTCGACAAACAGACGTGTTTTATGAACACTACAACATAAAGATCAAGATGAATATACACAGGCATCACTATACGGCAAGCACCGATCTATTCGGGTGTAATAGGAATTACCCTACTTGCTTTCTGTTGAAAGTGCGTATATTACTGTATATTATTATTCTATTAAGAAGAATTAGCATAATTCTTTTGAATTATATGAATGTATGAATGAATGTATGAGAATGTGGCAAACTTAAACAACAAAGTGTACTTATGTTAATATACTCCGAGCTTTCGAATATTCATGTATTCATTTGGGCAATAATTAGTTAAGATCCGGAAGTTTTCATTTGTCTACGGTTTTTGTAAAAGTTTTTGTAAAAACATAAAATTAATGGATTTCAAAATTTAATATTCAAATTGACTTATTAATTAATCGTTTAATTATATCAATCGTCAATTTGAATACTGAATTTTTGAATACATTAATTTTATGTTTTTATAAGAAACCACATAATTCAAAGCCGCCGGATATTATCTAATTAGTTCCCAGATGATGAATACATAAGTATTCGAAAGCTCGGAATATATTGAGATGAGTACACTTTAGTTATCAACTTTGCTACATTCCCAATACGAAAACGCTCATAATCTAGCTGGCAGAGATTCCATCTCGAATACTGAACTTAGTTAACCTAAACCAAAAACCATTATAGTCAAAAATTCAGCTGAACATGTCTCCAAGTTTGGCCTCCTCTGGGGTTTATATTATAACGAAGTCCTAATTCTTATCATGCGCGTATATAAGAAAAGAAAATATCTTGTATTTGTTTTTCAGTAACTCCCTATTATATATACGTTTCTAAGCTAAATATCGATATTTGTATAAACTTGAGACTTTGAAATGAAGTGAAACTCGATTTTAAAAATATCCAGTTTCTTGCAAAACAGAATATTTAGAGGCATAGGTCGTTGGAGCTAAACAATCTTAAATATTACCTCGTATTGGCATTGAGGTAACTTGTTCTTTATCTAAAATTTTCTAGAAATAGCAAACAACGCATAATACCATTTCCAGCCTCATTCAGAAGATGTCTACACTTATAAGTATATGATTTGAGAGATTCTAACTGAAATTTCAGCCATTTCGGATGCTTAGAAAGAAAAAGAAAATGATTACCATGACTTGAGTTCACGAATAACACTTCTATTTAACAGTTGTTTTTAGGGAAAAGAAAATTTCGAAATCCTACCTTTATGTGGTGTAATTTAATTCCTGACTGAAATAACTGGTCTACATAATCTGATAAGACTACGTAAACTGGAATATGTCATGTGTATAATACCAACATCAGGCTTCTTAATGTGGAAAACTAATATGTTAAACATAATTAAAATATGATTTACGTTAGGAAAATTCCAATTATCAAAGCGTCTTAGGTTTGAACTAATTGAAGCCCAGCTAATTCATATCATCAGTCGCATTAAACTTTAATTTGTAGGAAATTAATATTTATATTGAGGCTTATACCAACGAGTAAACAGGTATAAAGCTAACTAGAAAGATTTACTCGAGTGAGATTAAGTACGATAATATGCCAAAATGCCTTGTAAGTTTCGAATTTGGTGTACTATGGTATGTCGTGCCATAAAGTTGGTTGCCCTCGAAATTTAATTATATTAATAGAAATTTTCCGCTTTGTCTTGTTATTCTACGATGTTGAGAAGTTATTAGTTTACATTCAAAACAGTTGTTCCTAACTATGTTAAGTAGACCAATTATGTGGTTCTTCTGCAGTTATAGTAAATTGCAATTATAATGTGAATCCGGTTTGTTCAGATGATAAGGAAATAATTTAGTTTGTATTATTGCTTCAATAAATATTCTAATAAATGTGGTTATATTACCTATTATTTCAAATGTTTTTGAATAATAATGACATTTAAAGTTAGTAATGACTTTTAGAGAAATATAATTTAAAGACGAATCTGAATTTACTGAAAATGGAAATTTAACATGCACAATTGCCATTACGAGGGAAAAATTCAACATATAAATTCATTTAAACAGATTTTTTATTGATAATTACTTTGTATTCTTCGTGAATCTTGGAACTTTTGGTCAGATGATAGAGAGAGAGGTTCTTCTGAATAAACGAGTTTTGAAATTAAAGAAGCTTCACTAGATCCTATATTTGCTAACTACATACTAGTTTCTTTTTATAGGTCTATCTCCCTTCTCATTGTATTGTCAAAACTATTTTAGTCGTGCTGCGGGAAAGTCACTTTAATATAAATTAAGTCCAACGAAGTACAAATATCATAAAAATGTCGCTAAAAGAAAAAAATCTGTATATAATATAATAATAATTCTTGAGGTGGTGCATGTGCCGTTGACGTGAAACATAACGGCGGGTGTAATTTGGGCGCTAACCATCCTTCTTTACCTGTCTGACCAAGAAGGGTAGATAATCCGACATGTATTTAGTCGTAAAATAACCCAATAGAGGGAAAGTTGATAGATTTTTAAGTAGGTAACATATTTTGGAAATACCCAGTAGATAGAGGGTTGACTAGTTTTCTTACCTAAGATCAGATTCAGTTGTTGTGTCGTATAGGTACTTTACATTATTGAAATGACTCAAATAGTGAAAAGTTCGCGTGGTAAAACTCTTCTAATCTTAGAAAATTTTGGGTTTTTTAACGATAAAGTTTTGAAAAGTAGAAAATTGTATTGGAGGTGCGTGAAAAAGAATGTAAAATTTTCTGCCAACGTATTTACTATTGGTCCTGAATTTACAATTTCGAGAAAAAATTTAAATCACAACCATGAAGCAGACGAGAAGGAATTAAATAGGACAATACTTTCAAATTCTTGTAACCGCAAGGCAGAGGATGATGTATCCAAAAAACTATCGAAGATTATTCGCAGAGAATTGAGTTCCAATTTGCCACAGACCATGACAACGACCGATGTAGAATATGTACGAAGAAATATTTATAACTATAGGCGCAAGTTGTTACCAGGACCACTACCTAAAAATATAACGGAAGTGCATCGTGTAATGGAAAAATTAAATCCTAAACTTCGAAATCTACTGATACATACATATATCAATTTATTTTCTTTATTAAGATCTAGGATGTTTAATCAATTTAATGTGATTTTCAAAACAAGCGAGGTGTATGTGGATATCGAAAAAGCCATACATAACGCTCTATATTTTACAAGGCCAAATATAAAAATAAATGGTTGTAGATTTCATTTACACCAATCTTGGTTTAGAAAAATACAAGCTCTCGGTTTGACTTCGGAATTCAATAATAGAGATTCGGAAATTGGAAGGTGGATAAAGCATACATTTGGATTAACATATCTAAATCCCGATGAAGTGGAAGATTGTTTTGTTTTTGACTTAATGTGTTATAAACCAGTAAATGCAGCTTTGGACAAATACGCCAATTACTTATTAGATGTTTATATAGATAAAGATTCACAATTCCCTCCTACTATGTGGTCAGATGGAAGTCCATCAATATTTCACACAACTAATGCATGTGAGTCATTTCAGTCTAGATTTAATTCTTCATTTTATTCGTCGCACACTGCTATATACGTTTTTATAGAAAAATTGAAAGAATTTCAGATTGATACTTATATCAAAATACAGAGCTTACATGTTACAGCAAGAATTAAAGATGCAAAAGTTAAAAATAAATTAAATTTTTTAGTAGATATTGTTCATAGATTTCGATCAAATCAAATTACAATATTAGACTTTGTTAAATGTGTTTCTTATTATTCATAAAATAAAAATAAAATTAAAATAAATAATTGTTTATGTTAGAAGAGTAGTGTGTATGTAAATCTCTTATTTTATATGTAATATGTACTTAAGTACTAAATAAAAATATAAAGAAATATAAAATTTACTTTATTCTGTAGAGTGTTACAAAAATGTTGTGAGGAAACTTTATTAAGCGCAGATTTTTCATTTAAAAAAAGTGCAAAGTAGCCCCTTCTAGCGGAAAATTTTTTTAGACCTTAAGTGATAATAGGTCATTTCTCTTATAGGAAAATCTAAAAATACTAAAATATATCCATTTATAAATGTCGGTGATTTAATAAATAACTGTATTTCATAAATCATGTACTTCAGTCTGTTAGCGCCCAAAATACACATAGGATTAAAATGACGCATCTGTCTTGGCGCCTAGTTTACATGTTGTAAAAAGTACATTAATCCTTTAGCGCCCAAATTACATCCGCCCAAATATAAAATGTACTATACACCTATACAGTTTTTTGAAATATTAGAATCCTACATCTCACAAGACACATCAGAATTAAATGAGAGAAAGGCTACTCTCAACTTAGGAAAACTAAAGCAAGAGAACCACAGGGGAGTGTTTTGATACGACATCTATATCTCTGGTACCTTAATGATTTGCCTAAATTGAAAAAGGATACTTCAATTTACTTTGCTGACGTTATAACCATACCAGCTGTGGGAAATAGCTTTGAAGAAGCAGTAGAAAATATACAGGTGTCAATGAATAAAATAGACAAATGTATAAGAAAGTGGAGAATTGAAGTGAAAGAGTCCGAATTTATACATATGAACTATACCAATAGAATAAAACAACAGATACATATATACAATTTACAGGAAAATACAACTCTTGATGCTAAGCTATCGTGGAAAGCTCATATTAAAAAGAAATGGCAAAAGCTTCCTGTACACGACAAGATTATACTTTGTAAAACATACTCTCATACCAATCTGGTCGTATGGTATTCAGCTACGGGGTTGTGCTATTCAAAGTACTCTACAAATCATTCAAAGATTATAGATTAAGATACATCGTCGATGCATTAACCAAACTATAGTGGAATTTTCTAGTCATGAGCTACGACTCCATCATCATATCAACCTTGAGGGAATCAAGCTCCTTGTACGAATATAGAGAAGACTTAAAAGGATTGAACCTTTGAGTTGGTAAAGTACCTTAGCTAGTTACATAGTAGTAATTTGAGTTAGCTTTAAATTGCTGTTATATTCTAAGATCAAATTGTAATGTCAACACAACGTCGGGCAAGGGTAATTGTGACTTATTGACAAACATACAAATAGAATACTTGTAAAGCAAATCACAAACATTACAAAACCGAAGGATTTCAGTATCAAAACTTCCAATATGTTGCTATTAAAAATGATGAAAAAGCAGTCATAATCATGAATTTCTAATAATTTGTTCCGAATCCAATAAAAGTTTAAGTTTTCTTAACATTGGTTTCTGTTGACACATCACGAAGAAACTCAAACAGTTTAATAACGATGAAAATATAGAGTAAAAATATTTACGCACATAATAAAGTGAAACTGATCATTTCGTTTTCTTTTCCTAATCCTACGATTTATCGGGTGTCAGATGAAATGCAATGTTCTGAATGGATTAAAGTGTTCCACTGAAATTATTCGATTAACTACTTATTTAAAAATCGAATACCCTATTAGAAACATTCCCAACTGCAAATCCTGAACCCATACGTTCTTAATGAGAATTAGTTATCCGGTCTGGTAAATAGGTTAATGGAAATTCTCGACTTACCGGAATATTTCAGCATAAATAATTCGATTTAAGTGACACTACAACTATCAAGATGCTCTATGCTCACTATACGGTAGCAATGAATATGAAACTAATAGCTGTTTACATACCAACAAGAGGAAATTTACTACACATTTGTTTGATATTGGAAAAATAATTTATATATATATATATATATATATATATATATATATATATATATATATACATATAGTAGGAATTTGAGGGCAATCCTAGTAAAATGTGAGCGAAAGAAAGTCATTTATTCATTCAGCAGAATGTTAACCGCTAATATAATGAAGCAATATATTCAAAGCGAAAATTTCATTCTATTTCCATAAACAAGTTGCGAAGTGAATTGATAATAATACATTATGATAATTCATGAAATTTTATGTTAACTTAATATGATAATTGATTGATAATTTTGTGTTTGGGTTTTCAAATATCCATAATAAATGTTTTCTCTCAGCTTTACAACGGAAAAAGTTTAAGGCAATATGGATCATAATTATGATTATAATATTTCTCAATTTGTATACGTTATTCAATTTTTACTGTGTCATATTCTAACATTATTACTCCTTCTCCACTTTTTTCGTTTATTTATTTATTATTCATATATTATTTTATTCGTTTCTGCTTTCATATTTTTTCTTGTTTGTTGTTCTACATCTTCAATCTTCATCTACTTTGTATCACTCATTCTTCTCGAATCTTGTGAAATCGGAATTTATATTTAAGTATACTTTCTAAATTATACATTGGAACATTATGAATTTTCAATTGATGATTACGTATGTGCCTGACGGAATAAATAATTCTACACTACTATATGAAGGCCGGGGGCGGCTCTTGCCCAACGGTTAACAATTCGTAACTTTTACAGGGAGAACCTGTACAATCTAAAGATAGCAAAAATGGATATTTCAATCGATTTTTTAACAAAAAGATACTCTTTGTTCAACTCGATAAGATTTATTTTTAAAGAGATATGTAGATTTTTAGATTGTTATACGTATCAAGGAAACCGTTCGCCATAAAGAGACATTCTTAAGAAAATTATCATAAATTGTAATTATTTATTGAAAATACTCACAAGAGGTATTGAAATACAAACATTTCTAATTGAACTGGAAATCTGGAAAAAGTTAGTTCGTTAGCCTACAACTCATCAAATAAAAATAGAAATAAAACTATAATAAATGTTCGAAGTCTGTACTTTGCACTTCTACATACTTCTGGAGTCTACGGAGTATTTTTAAATGTTTACTGATGAAGTTATTTACATTTTTGGGCAGATGAAAATTCTTATGGTACAATTCAAACAAAGAATCAACATCGATGGAGTCTCACCCACTTCCATAACGATGTAAAAAATCATCTCAATAAAAGTTTTCTTTATAGTTTGGGTCAGGGAGGTGTCCATTTGCATATCTTTAGATTGTACAGGCTGTTCTTGAAAAAGTTACGGACAGAAGACCATTGGGCATGAGTCACCCCCGGCCGTCAGATAGTAGTGTAGAATTATTTGTTCAGTCAATCATACGACATGGAAATACGTAATCATCCATCAAAAATTCATAATGTTCGAATATATAATGTAGAAAATATACTCAAATATGAATTCTGATTTCGTAACTTTTTTTACATTAAGTATTTGCGGTATTTGACAAATTCTTTCTCACTTTGATAATTATTTATTGTTGAAAATATTCCCTCGCTTTCTAATTGAACATTTACTATCATTTTCTTCAGCTAAAGACGTAATATTTTTATACAAATTCATTTTCTATTTTTCAGTAAGTATGTTTAAAACGAATTAGCACTGGAAATATCGATTTTGCGTAATATAATTCATCAATATTGATTTGAAACCAAGAAACATATTTTCCATATTATTTGTTGCAGAAGGAATCACCATAAACGAATTACGCAAAGACTTTAAAACATTTTTTAGTGCAAGTATTTAAGATGGAGTCGGAAATTTCCTTAAACTTGCTTTCAAAATGGAACAAGCTTGCCAGGATGTTGGTACACGCCCTAATCGGCGCTTTTGCGACTATGGCGACATTCCTAATTGATATTTATGTCGCTTATTTCAAAGCTAATTCTCCTACAGCAGGCTCTCCGTATTTTACATATTTTGTGAAGGGAATTACGATGATTGTGAGAATATCTGTTTGTCTTAATTTGCAGTAAATGCATATAAATCGTCGTAAAAAGTACCCAAATGTGAATGCGAAGCTTCTGGCAGTAATAAACTACTCGTAATTCATTAATATAAAGATATTTTCCAATGGTTTCTAATTATAAGCAAATATCTTCAATATAATCAAGGTTGCAAAATCTGTTTCCATTTTTACTTTCAAATTAGTGGGATTTTCATGCCATATTAATCGGTTACGTTATTTGCCCACAACAGTTGATCATAGATCATCTGGTCCTGATTTTTTTCTCACTTTTCTCCAAGTTTCATGTTAATTGAGTCAAAAATAATATTTCCCTGATAATTTAATTCCTCATCCTACCTAATCATTGCTCAATTTTTTTATTAATTATTATTTTGTACATGACTTCTTGGTGCAATTGAAATCCTTCAAAAGAACAGAATAGTTTCAATAGAGTACAGTATTGCTCGAAATAAACAGTGAAACTGACGTTTCCTATTATGATTGTGAATTGTGTTAAGTACAAAGGAAAAAGTCTTTATGGTGGAGTATTATTTTCTCTCTCACATATTAGGACGACGAAATGCTGTAAATTTATCATCAAATAATTCAACCAAGAAGAAACTTGACACGTCTTGGGATAATTAACAATAAAAATAACAATGAACGTGTTTTTGATCAGAGCTTCTAAAATCCGAAAGTCTAGGTAAGGACATCGTTTTACAGTTGTTTTATTCTTGTGAAAAAAAAATTATGAGGGGTCGTTGTATTATAATAGACAATAATATTTCAATACAATATTGGAACTTCTCAAAAATTATTTTATACCTAAAATTAACCTTGATCATCAAGAGAGAAAATGATGAAAGATTTTGTAGAATAACTGATTCGAGTTTCAATTTAAAAATCTTGAACAACCTTTGTTAGAGAGGCAATTTGAGCTATTTGTATCCCCCTTTGATTTGGACCATTAGATACATCCAATATATAAATGATTGTTGATTATCGCTTTATTGCTTCAAATCTACCTAGTAAGCGTTTATTGAACATCACTTCTTTCGCTTTAGTTTTGTTTATGAAATTTCTTTTCCACTATATATATATATATATATATATATATATATATATATATATATATATATATATATATATATATATATACATTGGTTCGCATTATATCAACAGTGTTCTCGATGCTTTTCATTTCCTCCGTGAAATTCCAAGTAGTAGGCAGATTGAGGTCTGGGAATAAACCAAGAAAAGGGATTATTCGTTTTGTGAAGTATGCAGATTGAGACAACGGAATTGGATCATTTTTTACCAATAATCACCCTATTCCCACCCTTCTCTTAATAATGGCTCCAAAGTGGAAGCCGAGAATTTTCAAAATTCCAACGCAGCTCAATCCGTGAAACCATCCTACATTTGCGTCAAATCTGTCGTTTTACATTTTAAGATCATCTTTTCCAGCAGATCATCAATTTCTTCAGGATTATTCTCGAAGCAGATTCATTCCATAATTATCTTTCCTCATTCTCCACATTTCACAGATACATACTATGGAGGTATGGCTAGAATGCCGTTTTTAAAATAGTAACAGAAACTATCAATGAATTAAAGGCTGTTATTGGAACCTTCTTCGCATATCTGTCTCAATTCTCAATCAGGAACAAGACGAGAACTAGGAACATCGTTATTGAATCCGCTTTGTATCAATAATATGTATTTATATGGAATAATTTACGTATTTTTATTTATTTGAAATGATTAAGAGTTTAGTACTGTTTATTTCGGGCAAAAGTATATTTTACCATGGAAGAAAAACATCAGACTGTAATGTAATCCTATAATCCCTAGCTGGAAACTTTTTCGGGAATTCATAGGCCTTAGTAAGAGTATAGAGATCTGATATTAAGAACAATCGATTCCAAATTGGACGCAACTTTATAAATAAACATCAGAATCACATTAAATGTGTGAAATAATCTCTAAATTGGATCTACCAAATTCATATAAATTGTTAAAATCGATAAAAATCAAATGCAGCTAACGCTTACACATGCATTTTTATATATAACAACTAATTTATTATTAGTTTTTTCCATCAAAAATATTATATCTTTTTATTTTTCAGGAGGATTCACTCTGGTTCAAAATCATCTATGACAGATGATCTTATCACAGGAACTCCCAATAGGTGAGTGAAGTTTCATTTTCTGATCTTTGCTTCTTACGTCTTTCTGCTGCATTACCAGACCAATGGTGTACATGCACGTAACATAAGCCGTCAGTAGTTTACGTGTTGAAGAAAACTCGAAGGCGCACAAAATCTGTAATAATATTTTGAAAAAACCGAAAGAGGTCGGAACGTCAATTCTAACCCACTTTTTCAAACTAATTTTCTATCAAAAAAGATCTGGAATCGAGACGAGTTATCGTTTTCTTTAAATATGGTGTGTCAATTTTGTAAGTACAGGAAATGTTCTCTGTGATAATCAAAACGACAATATTCATTCAATTACATACATTGTCATACTGATAGCCACGTCGAATGTAATTCTCTTCAATACAATAGGAAACGTTAGTTTCAATTGAATGCCTAACATTTTCTCTCTAAAGTACAGTGTTTCCCCGATAAGTGGAACGACTCTTGAGAGTTGAGAAATACTAATTTCTAACATAATTTAAGTCCTCGAAAATCAAGGAAATTTTCCGAAAAACCTTTTTTTACTATGTGGACCGAAGTGTGGTAACTATGAAAAAAAAACGAATTAGGAAAAAATAAACGTCTAAGTCCATATATCATTTTTTGAAATCAGTTTTCAACTATAATTCTCAATACTTACATTTGTTTTATTACTTAGCTAAAACCCCTTATAATTGCGAATTTTTGAATACGTTTTCGGTATTGTCCAAAGGCTGCCTGTACTTAATATCTGGTAAATGATCGAACCGCATGAGTTTTCCCTGTTTTTTATTATTTCACTATCATCCGGAATGTGCTCTTGACGAACTATTCGTTTTGCCCTTTTCCATTCATAAAAATCCATTGTTTTAAGGTCTAGGGATCTAGCTAAGGTATCACACTCAATTTTCCAAAACATATTTCACCAAATTGATTATTCAGTAATCTTTTGTGTAGAATGAGCAAGGTAGTAGTTATGCTGGAAGAAATGAGTCTGTAGGATATTTGAATGAAGTTCGTCCAATAAATCCCGGTAGAATCCACTAGTAAGTATGCTAGTTCAATGTTCTTTCAATAAAGAAAACCCCGGTCGTATGAAATTTTGAAATACTACCTTTTTGCTCTAATTACATGATGGAGATTGTGTGAGAATATTGACAGTGAAATCGCCTTACTTCGTCATCTTCTTAAATGTGACAAATGTCGACTTTGTACGGATAAATTTTACTTATGTTATCAATCACGCTTCTATTATGAGTCGCATTTGGAGTCCTGCCTCTATTGAATTTAAAGCAATTAAAGCTCCTGCATCAGGTATGTATGTATGTACTACTTTTGTTTATTGCAGTATTTCAATTCTCTCCAATGAAAAAACCATTTACCATATTTATCGATCTTTAACCAATTCCATAACACTGAACCTCCACAGGTTGCGATTCTGTACTTTTGCACTACGATTCTGTTGTACCTCTCTAATATTCTACAGAACTGGTGCACCCAATTATTTTTTCTTTGTTCTTTCCCTTCTTCTTGTACCTCCTTCCCCATCTTCAACAACCCTTTTCGCAAATATGTTTCCCGGCAATCTTTTAGTATGCCCCAACAATCTTACTGTTTGTTATTGACGGTTTTTTATACTAAATCTTCAGTTCTTCGTTCAGTTCTCCTTCTCCATAGACTTTCACTTGTTTCATTTCATGAAAAATTTTCCACAAGTATTCAAACTTCTCTCACCCCATTATTTGAAAAATATTTTGAATAAAAAATTTATATCAAAACAAATACTATATCAAAAACACATGGGATTTCAAAGAAAAAATTAAAAGTATCAAAATTCCTAATGAATATTTCTTTATTTCGTTAGATGTGGTTTCTTTATATACAAATATTCCTATTACCATTGGGAAAAACATATTAATGGAAAAATGGGACAAAATTAAAGAATATACAGAAATACCCGTCAAAATGAATTTATAAAAGATATAAAACTCACATTTACAATAACATATTTCAAATATGAAAATGAAATATACAAATAAATTGATGGTTGTGCTATGGGAACTTCCATTTTAAGTGTTATGGCACAATTGGTAATGGAAGATCTTGAGGAAACGGAAACTTGATATAAATATTCCATTCTTTTTCCGATATGTAGATGATTGCGTTACTGCTGTACCAAAGAATAAAATTGAAAACATAAGTAAAAAATTCAATTCTTATCATGAAAAACTTCAATTCACAATCGAAGTTGAGCAAAATAATAGAATCAATTTTCTTGATGTCACATTATATAAAATTAACAATAACATAAGAACAGAATGGTGTACGAAACCAACTTGGTTCTCAAGATATTTAAACTTCATTTCGTGTCACTCTATGTCACAAAAAAGATCAGTGATAATAAGTTTGCCTGATAGATCTATCCAACTATCAAATCCTAGATTTAGATGCTCAGCTATTCAAAAAGTAAAAATTGCATTGAAAGAGAATCCGGAAAAAATGATAAATAACATATTCAAGAAAAGGATAAACAAACACTCCAATCCATTTAAAAACAAAACTGAAACGAAGCATCAAAACATAAAACATTTTTCCTTACCGTATGTACAAGGGCTTTCCCAACAATTATTGAATTATTTTAATAAATATGATATTAGTATAAGTCATAAAGGACATAATATATTATCCAAATATTTCTCTGAATTAAAATCTAAAACACCAAAAAACAAGAGTAGTAATATTATATATCAAGTGCCTTGTAATAATTGTGACGATGTCTACATAGGGCAAACATCTCAGTATTTAGAAAATAGACCAAGAGGTCATCAATACGATAAAAAAATAGAACTGCATTAACGAACCATGAAATATCAAAAAAACATAAAATCAATTATAAAGATTCAGAAATTCTTGAAACGGAATCTAATACACAAAAAAGAAGAGAATTTTTAGAAATAGTTCACATTCATAAGAACGAAAAAGTTATAAATGATAGAAAAAATCTAAATAATTTAATTGAAATTTATAGCTCTATTCTGTAAATTGAAAAATTAAATAATAAATGATGACGATGAATACATAAGTATTCGAAAGCACGTAAAATATATTGGTTAGTAAAGTTAGTAGAAACACTTTGGTGTTTCCTTGCCACGTTCCCAATGAAAAACTACTTATAATATAGCTGGCAAAGACTTTTTTCAATCTCCAATCCATAATTTTTTACAATGTCCTCTAGTTTATGAAATGCTCTTTCCATTTCGCTCTTTGTTCAGGTTATTAAAGCTAAATCGTCTGCATATGCAATTATTTGCTGTTTATGGTGATAGATGAGCCCTGTTGATTGTATCTTGTGAAATTTTTCCCAACACCAGATTTAAAACTACTGTCGATATCAAATTTCCTTGTTTCTGTACCATTTAAATTCTAAATTTCTCTAATACAATTCCATCACTCGCTACTCTACTGTTAGGTATCTAATGTCATATTAACTAGCTTCACAATTTTGATGGGATTCCTAGTAGATTGAAGGCAACATTTTTCTCCATCTCCTGTGTCATACGCCTACTTAATATCGATAAATACGATATGAAGGCCCAAACTTCGCTCATAGCTTTTATCCACGATCCACTATCGACCTAAGGGTAAATATCTGATCCGTTGTTCCTCTTTTCCTATTTTCTTGAAACCTCCTTGGTATTATTACACTATCCTCTCTTGGTACTTCTTGATTCTATTTCTCACAATTTTAGCCAAAACTTAGCACTTCATATCCAGAAGTGATATCCGTGTATAATTTTCACATCAATATTCCATCTTTCAGCCATTGGTTCTCCATTCTTCATATTCTTTCCCGTGTATCTTTTCTGTGATGGTTCATTTCAACACATTAATATTGTTATGGATAGACATGATATTGTTAGTTGGATTCTAATTATTGAAATAAACATAAAAAGTTGTAGTTGATTCTAAACAATTTATCTCAATAACTTTTTGTTGCATTTGTTACACAAAATGCTTTGTGAAAACTTCCAAATTTTCAATTTTTTCGAAACCAAAATTATTCTTCAATCTAGCAGGGCTGGACTTGCAAAAAAATTGTAACTAGAACTTTTTATCTCTCGTTTTACCTATTCGGGGACAAAGTTTATATTCAAAAATTCGACCTTCTAATAATGATACACATTTTATGATTAGCATATACGCGTAGAATAATCTCGGTATTTTGACTTTTTACGACTATTCTGCACACAAAATAACATTGCAATATCCATTTCACTCCAAGTTCCCAATACGCGTTCATTTAACTTGGGACTTCGCCTCTGTTATTTGCTGTATTTGACAAGCCAAAAGAAAAACCATGGAATACAATAAGAAAAATGTCGCAAGCAGCGTCTGGTTTTCCTTGACGTCTTTATTAAACTTTTTGATCCGGCAATAAAAGAAAACCAATATTTTTCTCTACCTATATTATGTATATATAGAAATATGGGTATATAGTGATGATAAGCAACAAAGAACGGTAACACAATATTGAATATCGTTCCTGCGTCGGTTTTGTGTGATATTCGAGACGAGCGAGAAGTATATTACTTTTTTTGACGGTTGTGTTACTGAAATAGACTTATAACGAGTACTACAGGAAAATATGTGGAGAAAAAATATTTTAAAAATACGTTATGAATATTTCTGATTTCATTTTCTGATTTCTAATGAAATGGTGACAAAAATCCAATTAGATTCTTAGAAAGATGAGAAGTATTTTTTTTCTAGAAAAGGCAAAGCTCTATTATATGAACTAAAAATATCACCGATAGACTAGATAGTTAGAACTTCTGGTCCATGGGCAGAAAATAAATGAAAATAGAGTCTATGTACGAGGATTGTCCCAGAAGTACCTGGCCCAACAAAAAACACAAAAATTTTGGAAACAAATATATTTATTCTTCAACGTAATCTGCTTTTAGCTTCATACACTTTTCCCAGCGATGTTCAATAATTTCGATATTTTTTTATATAAAGAAGTTTCGCTCCTCAAAATAGTCATAAACTGCCGACATCACCTCTTCATTGTAGGAAAATAATCGTGCTATTTTTTCAAGTCTGGAACAGAAAATAATCCGAGGGGGCTAAATTTAGCAAATAGGATGCATGAGATAGCAATTCAAACTCCAATTCATTAATTTTGGCAATTGCAATAACGGATGTGTGAGCTGGTTCATTATCTTGATGAAACAACTTTTTCTTCTTAAACAAATGCTGCCGTTTTGCTTGATTTCTTCGCTCAAACGTTGTAATAAGTTGTAATAAGCATAATAATCGTTGATAGTTTTTCCTTTTTTCTATAATAATCAATGAAACTTATTTCACGCTTATTCCAAAAAAAACGACACATGACCTTGCCTGCAGATGGAACGGTCTTTGTCATCTTTGGAGTCGGTCCTCCCTTTACAGTCGATTGTTTTGATTGCTCGTTTGTTCCTGGTGTGAAGTGATGGACCCACGCTTCATTCATGTTTACGCTTTATCCATGGTTATGAAACGGTACAAAAATTCGGATTTATTTCTGTGTTTTTATTCCATTGTTAACCCATATTGCGCAAGCTTCGTCATGTCAAAATTTTCAGTCGCCTATCATCCTGTACCGCTTTTTGGATTTTCTGCAACATTTTGGGGGTCATCGCCTCATTTGGTCAACCACTGCGATGATGGTCTTCGCATTTCCTACGGCCCCATTAACCCAGTTGATAATGGAGAAGCAGTCTCATCTAGAGTAGAATCTAGTTCAGCTTTTATATTTGTTGGGCTGAAGCCTTTCAAATCAAAGTATTGTATCACATAACGATGACCAATTCTTTCCATGTTTACAAATTCACTGAAAACGTGGCGTCCTCAAACTTGAAACATATGCTGTATAGATTGTGTATTTTCTAATACAGTTGTGTTTTTACGCAACTATAGTTAGCTCTAGGTAAAGCCAGGTAATTCTGGGACCATCCTGGTAGTAGGAATGCATATAATGAACAAGACACAGCGACCAAGACAAAAAGGGGACGACCACGTCGAGAAGAGAAGGTTCTGTAGGAAAGGTTAGACAATTCAAACAATTGGCATAATGAAAGAGATAAAGTGAAGTTCTTTAAGTCATAACCCATAGAAAAGAATATTGTAATCCGATTGTAATAAAATAAAAATATTTCTCTGTAGCATAAATTTATCCAGCTGCGATTAACAATTTTAGTAACTTGAATATCTTGTACCAAGGCAACACAACGATCCAAATGTATTTCCCTCAACTGATTAATAATGAAATCAGCATCGACTTGCAGAACTCGCTCTTATTTCGTTTTCTCTAGGAAGATTTTCTGTGACCGGCATACATTTTCTAGTCCATAGACATTCAAATAGATTATTTTGCAAGAGTCTTAACTAGTTGTATGAAATTGGTAATGATTTAAACGATATTCAAAATGTTGCTATGAAAATAGAGATGTCAAATAATTTATTTCCTTACCGGGTGATTGCATTCACTTGAACATAGAGTTAGATTACTAAATTTGCACATTTCGGACTACTAATCCATAAAAAAATCAGTATCAAATTGATTCTATATGATTTACTAAGGGATTCTGTTCTGAATCACTGAAATATAACATTAATCGTAAAATCGTTATCGTAAAATTCTCAAGCGAATGTTTTATCTATTGATCTTTGTTTGTAAATTTATTTTGATTCATTGCTTTATTTTTTTTTATTTATTCCAACATTGTTACAACAAAAGTTTTCCAAGATTTTAAATACCAATGCAACTTGGTTGATATCGGTTCAGTTAGGTGGTTGCCGAGTTTTTTTTGTAGTGAGAAAATTCCATCGAATCGCAGATAGACTAAGGATTATCAGCATAGGATATTCATTTATACTAGGAAACTAACTGATGGAGACTGGAAACTGGGCATCCTAGCGCAATTGATGCAGGGGAAGATCGGTACGTTGCACATTGTACATCGAAACCTAACCATAACGGTCCCAGCTGTCCGAAATCATCTTAGAAAAACGTATGAACCAGTACGATAATTCGGAGACTATATGGAACCAATCTGCAGCTTGAGAGATCTTTGATAATGCTCTGGCTGCTTTCTAGAGAGGGCCAAGGTGACAAGCAAGACTATCTTTTGTTAGAGAAGTCGTTTTTGGTAATATTTTAGAGTGGCATATCCATCTCAGCGCCTCATTTTTCTGTTAGTACCCTCTAAATTGTCCAGCCTTGTTGTATTATCCTTGATAAAGTCGTTGTATACCAACTTTCCTCCACTTCCTATTGTGTAGCGCCTCTCACTTTCCAGCTGGACTCTATATATTCCTAATTCATGATTGTGAGCGAAATTTTTGTGAACTATATTGAAAAGTCAAGTAAAATTGTATAAAAAGTAATCAGAACAGCCTTTCTTAGCTAAATCAACACTCTTCAAGGTCATTATTCGAAAGAATAATAGTAACTCAGAAGGGGGTCAACGAATTTTAACTTTGTATGTATGATGAAAATGATTGAATGATAGTTAAATGAAAAATTATTTGTTTAAACGTTTTATTCGCCGTTTCGTCCAACGATATGTACTACCCAATCCATGTACCAAATCGATAGTTGTATTTATATAATTGTTTTCAACATAGAGCAGTTATCGTTTTATCTATATGCTTTGATGTCAGAGACTATTCAAACTTCTCTATTGCGGTTGATCAAAAGTTTTTCTTGTTTATTTTCTGATTTAGCTACGCAATTGTCCGTCGATAGTCTTGAATATGGCCTATCGTAAGCCTGTAATAATGGTTTATTAAACACGATTTTTAAGTCTGCTTAGAACTTTTCACAATGCATTTCATCTCCCGTTCCTAATAATGTCGGAACAAAGCAGTTGATTTTAATCTGAAACTAAACAAAATTTCATTGGTTAATATTTTTCCTATAGATCTCATATTATGAGTGTCGTGCAATAAATCCAGTTCAAAGTAGTACTACAAAAATTATTCCAGCGAATGAAGTTATTTATATATGAGGCACGACAATCCTTATAATGGTTTCTGGTAGTGATATTCAATTTAAAATGATGAATTCGAGTGAATCTTCAGTAACATCAATTTCATAAAATAGTTTTTCATTACCTAGTCAGGACTAAATCTGCTTAGGATGTTTATTTTTGATACAGTCATAACTTAGCAGTTTTTCGATAATATGAATAAGGAAACCATAAAATATACCACAAATTATCATGAATATATTCTATATTCCTTACGTCTCAGTGGTGTAGAAGTATTCAAATGACTTTTATTCTAAAATTATGATGCGCTCTCATTAATCTAAATCCAGAACGTCAATCAATGTCGTTATCATCTCCGAATAATTTCATTTCTGTACAAAATAAACTTTAGGTCATTTACAATGTGCTAGCTTTAAAAGTTGAGTGAAAAATATTGATGGCACCATTAACTACTAGAATAGGTCGTTTTTACCTAGTTGAGATTAATTCGTCATTCTGTAAAAATACCTTGTTTTGTGATGACTTCAAAAAATGTATCAGTCTATTTATTGTCAAGATTTTTATGGTTACACTCACGTTTCTGGACTAGATTTTTATATTCGTTTTATTTTCGTCCATTTGAATGTAACTTACCAATAAATGCGAGAGATTATAGTGCGTAGGTCGCGAGACAAACATAGATTTGTTAAACGTCCATACGTTTTTTTCTCTATATACTATATACTTCACTTTCAGTAGTATCTTATCAAATTAGGCTTCTGGAAAAAATCTATCAGCATGAAAGGAACAAAAACTGGTGCTATGCTGCCTTTCCAAATACTAGACACAATCGTGTACTTAACGTAAAATCACAATTTATACCAGTCAGGCTTCTGCCAAATTTCCAAGTTTTTGGTGGGTAACAATATTAAATATATATATTACACTATTCTAAAAAATTAATCCTCCATAATATTAATTGAGAATTCAGCAATAGAAGTGAGTCTCATTTTAGAATCTGGAAGAGTCAGACTTTGCGTTAAGTGGAAAGCATTAGATTTTTATCGCTTTAATACCCTTTCAAAAATAAATTTCTTTCTTTCTCATCATAACAAGCATGTAGACAATCTAGTCTTAGAAACAGACTTTCGGCATGAACGATGCATCAACAAACCAACAAGATATGCATAGTTACATCCAGAAATTCTCAGTCAATACTAGTATAGGAACCATCAATTACTTTGTCGTAGCATAGTCACTATAGACTCAAGTTTGAGCACGCACACATCTTTATAAAATAAATGTAGTAGAATCTAAATTGTACAACAGCTGTATCCATAATATAATAAATAAGTGCTTTTCAGATAAAAGTATCCACCTTTAATAACTTTTGTAATACTGGTATTTAGAAAAAATCCAAAAACACGTCAATTTATGTTGGAAGGAGCAAGCATTATGGCTTATTTAAACTTACTGGAAAAGCCAGTACAGGCAAATAAGGTGAAAGTAAATAATAAGTAAAATTTGTGCTCTTAAAAGAAAAATTGTTTATCTCATAAACTAACCACTTTAACCTACAAGTATTATACATTTTTGAAATCAGCTCAAAGAGGAGTATCCAAATTTTACATAAAAAATATGAAAAGTAATTTAAAAAAATAAAGGGGATGCTGCTAGGGGTGAGGGGGTGGCTTTTCCAGTAAGTTTAAATAAGCCATAATGCTTGCCCCTTCCAACATAAATTGACGTGTTTTTGGATTTTTTCTAAATACCAGTATTACAAAAGTTATTAAAGGTGGATACTTTTATCTGAAAAGCACTGATAGAGCATACAGAAGAAATGCATGAGAATAATAATCGATATTTCAACTCCATTTAACATACCGAGCTTACTGGCATTAAACAAGCAGACTGTCTTTCTATATTTTCTTAAAAATTAATAGAGAGGGCAAGTTGATATGATAATATAGTCAGACTTTGTGTTAAATTGAAAGGATCATATTTTTATTGCGTAAACGCACTTTGGAAAATAAATTTATTTCTTTCTGTTTCATGTTGCAAAACAGTTGCAATGTGGAAATTGACATAGATATAATTAAGAATGTTGATAGCATTGTCTTCAATCACAAATCACAAAGGCGTATGTCAAGGATGTTTATGTTTTCCAATTGGATAGAACCATGCCTTAACTTTAGTTCTAAATGAACAAAAGTATTTTCACCTGTTATTAAGTTGGAGAAAAGATATTTTATAGATATCTAGCACGTCTGTTATTAGTTTCTCCATAGATGATCAGCATATCGACGTGAGTGAAACGTCAAAGTGTTGGAAAATACCTGTATGGCGGAGTTTTGATTTTGATTGTTTGAAAACAAAGACTAATTATAGACTTTTTAGCTAAATGTTATTAAAGAAGCATGAATTTTCAAACAAAAATATTAAAATCAAATATTGTAAATTAAGTATACTTTATTGAATAATTGCGAATATATCAACTATCCAAGTTTCGGAAATAAGAAGCAGGTATGCAATACATACAAAGTTTTCCGATTGGAAAAAAGCATGACTTATCTTTAGTTTTAGAAGAATGAGTATTTTATCACCTGTTATTAGGTATAAAAAATGATATTTGTATAGATTTCTAGCACGTCTGTTGTTGAGTTCTTTCTAGATGATCAACATATCGACGAGATTGAAACGTGAAAGTATCTAACTTCGAATGCGTAGTAGAAAATTTTGCATATACCCGTATGGTGGGGTTTGATTTCGATTGTTTGAGAACATGAAAAATTATAGACGTTTTAGTAAAAGTTCATAGAAGAAAAACCTTCAAAATTGAAAGTTTGGAAGAAAAAAAGGAAAATGTGTTTCTTTATCAAGGTATTAAGTTGGAAACTAACTATGAAACAAACCTATAACATGAATTTTCAAACAAAAATTAAAATCAAATATTCCAAGTTAGGTAAACTACATTGAATAATTACAAATATATCAAACTATCCAAGTTTCGGAAATAGACAGCAAGTATGCAATACATACAAAGTCTTCCAATTGGAAAAAACCATGCCTTAACTTTAGTTTTAGAAGTTTTAGAAGTATTTTATTACCTGTTATTAGGTAGAAGAAATGATATTTGTTAGATTTCTAGCACGTCTGTTGTTAGTTTCTACATAGATGATCAACAAATCGATGTGAGTGGAATGGAAAATTTTGCAAATACCCGTATGGCGTATTTTGATTTCGAATGGACAAAAAATAATAATAGACTTTTTAAGAAGAAGTGTATTGAAGAAAAACCTTCTAAATGAAAAGTTCAGTTTGACAGAAAAGAAAGCAAAATATGGTTCCGTATTGTATATCTGGTAAATTACATTGAATAATTACAAATATATCTATCCATGTTTTGGAAATAAGAAACTCGTATGCAATACATACAAAGTACATTTGTCTTCTTTCGGAAGGTTCCATGTCTAAGTTTCTGTTCAATTCCTTTCTGGCTTGTAGGTTTCGTGATAATCGATTTTCCTTATTCTAATTAGTATTTCCCGTATATTCCACTTGAGCATTTTTTCTCGCACAATATACTAAAGCATTGTCTACAGTTGCTATCGCTTACTACGGTGACGATTATACGCAATAGAGATTACGTGTTCCAACCAGGCAGTTACCATTATACGAAAGATTCTGTTTTGTATTCCAACTAACTTAGGTATCCTTTGTGAACCGTTCCCGAGACGGTCTTTTCAATAATTTGTTGATTAGGGTTGGTTAGGTTGAAAGCAAGTACTGTTATCAGAACTGTGCATAGTTGAAAATTGCGCAAAAAATATCATTTAAACGTTTCCTGTAACCGTTCCAAGAACGGTCCAAATTAGCGGGTTGGAATAAGTTTACTATTGTGGTTACTACAACTTTCATGATGTCTTTAATACTGGCTTTCCGATCCAATTGGTGCTCTATCTTCTTTTACCTCGTCCCTAAAGTACCCTAAAACAAAAAATTATAAAATATTAAACTGAAGTCAAAACAAATGGCTATTGGCAAAGTTCCCTGTTAAAAGTGGTTAAAACATCATGGAACATCCAGTACATACATGGAATTACTGGAAAAATATATTGATAATATGTTCGTGATGTTAATTTTTATATAGTTAATTCCACTTTTGTATTCCGAGTTTTTCATTCATTATTAAAAGTAATGAATGCATTTGATAATGTTAGATTTCCGATAAAATTCGTCGACAAGTTGTCAATGCAGCTTTTATCATGTATACATATTATTTTGTGACTGTTCAATAATAATAAATTCCGCTTAATGCTCCAATAATGGTGATTCAAAACAAATACTGTATTTTGAATTATTTTGAAACAAAGCATTTTAATTTATAAAACCAGAATATTGGAATGTATTGTACCGTTAATGGAAGTGATAAGTTTCTATCAAAATAAATCTATTTATATCTAGAATGTGAATAATTATCAATAACACAAAAATTTGTTATGTTCAAAGGCTAGAAGCTAACATAGGGGAAATAGGGGCAGTTCACTCAATTGAGGAATAGAATTTCATTCCATTTCAATTCATCACAATTTCCTTCAGGTATTTCTTCCAAGTATTAATGAAGACATTCTTTCCAAACCAAATTTTTCATAGAAAATTCTAGGACAGGTAATTGCTCTTGCCTTAAACTGTAACGTTATAATGCAGAATATGAATAGAAAAAAATTTTTTAGAACTTTCCAGTACTCTTAGATTCCTTGACAAATTTTTTTCTTTATATAGTTTTTCCTGCGACTACTCGCTTTGTGTGACAAATTATCATTCCAAACTTTCCAATCCATGCCTCACAATTATTCATCTCTGGATACTTTCACCTTTGGTCGTACTAAAATGACTCTCAGAAACTTTTATGAAGAATTGCTTGACATCCTAGGAACGATAATTACTTCTTGTTAGATAAAATTAAGGAAGCAGATAAAAAGAACTCTCTACGTTTGAAAATTATGGCACAATGCTGACAGAGAAAATTTGCTTATTGAGGAATTTGGTTTGAACATTTTCGAAAAAAAAAAAAACATAAATGTGCTTCATCAAAATATGACATGACAGTTTTTTCATCCCAAAAATATGTACCAACTATCATTAAAATTATTCGTAGTTGTATTGAAATTTACAAAACAGTATTATAAATTTTACTTAAAGTATTTAGGTTTTTTTATCTTGATAGCTTTATCGTTATTATGAATGTGAACCATTTCTAAAATTATTTTTTGCCTGTATTTGATTCCGTTTCAAGAATTTTTGAATCCTTATAATATAATTTATGTATTTTTGATATTTCGTGGTTCGTTAATGCAGTTTTTTATCGTATTGATGATCTCACAGTCTATTTTCTAAATACACAAAATGTTATGTTTTGCGATGTAGCCAAAACTGAATATATGGACTGGAATAATAGGCGACAAACTAATTGGTCCCTTTTTTTAGTTTTAAAAATCGCATGGCTTATTTTATTGAACTAAATGGACAACATTTTGAGTATGCTGTGATCGCCTTCACTTTTTGTTTTCGAAAATGTAATTTTTCTACTTCACAAATGTGGATCTACAAACATCTTAAGATTTATCTTCAGTTGTTGTAGGTTTTCTCCGCCTTAATTGAATGAGTATTCAATCGTAGCCATCTAAATGTACAATATTAATTGTAACTTTGGTGGAGATATTGTGAATGTAGCTACTACTCCGAAATTATGGCATTTAGGTATAGAGAAAGAATATCACATGAAAAATAATCAGTATTCCTTAACGATTTCTAAAAGCACAAAATATATAGGGTGATACATTTGAAACAACAAAGTTCTTATTTTTCCTAAAAAAAGAGAGATCTAACTATGTAGATATCACCAAAATACCAGCCGTAACACAAGACCCTTGCGCACAACAATTTACAAAAATCGCAAAAGCCGTTTCCGAGATAATTGATGCGTTCAATAAATAAAACTCACTCTGTATATTAAACAATCATACCTCAAAATATAGCTGATGGTCGTACTCTTTTTAAAAATATATTTTGATGAAGGAAACCTGATGTGCTGCTTTTTTTCATTCACACATTATTGTTTGGTGGCCCTGAAACATTCAAAATTTGATATGTTTCCGTGGGATACAAAAAGCAAAGATTTTGCTAATATATTTTAAATTGAAGAGTAATGAATTCAAATGATCACTTCAACCAATTATTTTTGTTTTTCAGATAAGGTGAAATTGAAATATATTAATTTGATGTCTCTCCAAAATATACGATACTAATGCTATCACGAACCAAACTCTTCATTTTTTTATAAGAAAAGATTGATCGCCAAATATTTGCAACCATTCATTAAGTTTTTTAATTCAAATTCTCACCATATTTGGGAATTTAAGTTATATAAATCTCAACAGCTTTTTCTCGCATACTCAATGTTATAATTATAAGGAATGTAATACATATCAATGCAGAACGTAATAAAAAATTTAATTCGTCTCCTAAAGGCGTATGAAAATGAGACAGAAAAAAATCAAGAGAAATGAAGAAAGAAATTTCAATTCAGATGTGTATAGCCCTCTAGTCACAGAATAAATATAATTTTCGAGAAGTTTGGAATTAAAAGTTTCTTTTCTCCTCGTTTAAGCTGCATTTGAAATTATTCAATTAGTTCTTTATTGTGTCATTAGATATTTCCCAAATAAAAGTTTGAATTGACGACTCGAATGCGAAATATAGCGGACGTAAAGATCAAAGTGAAAATTCTTTGTAATGAAATCTAATTTAATTCAATAGCAGTTAAGATCTTTTTGAATACAAAAAAATTTGTCGTTATTACCAAATGTCGCTAGAGTAAATTTTCTCAACCAGTGCGGTGCGCTGAGGGCGATGTAACTCTACTAGAAGTGAAATAAAGAAACTATAATAACTCAAAAACTAGTTAAAAAAAGAAAGCAAAAGGATATGCATAAGTTGATATCCGGTTCCAACTCATATACTAATTAATTTTTAAAAATACTATTCTATATACGTGAGCTACGCTATAAACGTTAAATAAATGTGGAAATCTTCTAAAATAGTGACAAGTCATGGAACATACAACGAACACAACACTAACGGCTATAAAGCAAGGGCTTGTTAACGGGTTAAGGGTTTCTCTCGTACTACAGGATTAATGAAAGTAGTTAGCAGGTATACATTACAAAAAGTTTACCTGCAGTTATTAAGACATAGATGAGCAATTTATCAATTTTTTAAGAGCATCTCCTAAAATGTCTGAATTCAATTTCATAAGTTCTGTAGCCTTCGGTACAAATGTGCATTTTTGTAGATAGTGATATTTTGAACGTAAATAGAATATTCCCCTGAATATATATATATATATATATATATATATATATATATATATATATATATATATATATATATATCTTGTTTTAAGAGTTTTAAAATTAGGAATTTGAAAATAATATACGTAATGTCATCCCAAAGCTTCTAAATTTAATCATAATTCCTCCAGTCTCCTATATTTTTCTTTCCACATTATTTCTTGTAGTACCAGTATGTTAATTTTATATTTTCCCTTTCTTTTGGTATGGGATCTATTTTTCCTGTTAAGAGCATCGTTTTTACATTCCATTTTTCCTCATATTTTCTTCTATTTCTGTTTTATCCTTATCATTTTCTTCTCCATTGTTGCGTCTTGGTTTTTTGTTTTGGTCTCATCACCCTTTCACTTCTAGTCCATTATTTCAATTATATTTCGTTTTTGACTTGATTTTGCACGCTGTATGGTAAATCTATTGCATATGCTCCCTTTCCATGAGCATAGTAAACTAGTAACACTAATTTTCCAGTTCGCAGCGTATATTATCATCAATCAGAAGTTAATTTTCTAATAAATTAATTTAATTGCTTTGACGTACCCGTTTCGCTCATTGTTTGGTGAATAGATAGTGTAGAATGGAGTGGGTGGGTGGGTGTATTCTATATTTTATGGAGATGAATTATCATTGTTCTCTATTCTATTTATTCTCTAGTTAGAAAAAATTAACAGTTTTAAGAGTTGCAAAAAAACATCAAAGAAGTATTTTATATATTTTATATATATTTGTAAGTAAAAAATTTATTATTTGCAGTAATTTTCTCTTCACTTTTCTAGATTAGAAGAAAACAACTCTTCAATTTGCCAAGTTAGTGTCTCTTGATAATAATATTTTTTCTAAATCATCATTCTAAAGTTTGCATGAAACAAACCTAGTTCTGTAATAGGTCTCGACCAAACTTATTGATTAAGATTTCCTCAAAATACTATCAACACGGCTTCGAGACAAATTGAGTTTCGCTGAAAACTATTGTTATTGGAAAATACGACTTACCGATTGTTTACAATATAGATTTAGTGGAGTTTGGAAGGAGTGTTTTGTCCCGAGTACAATTATTTTGAAATGTTCCAATTGTGTCTAAACGTAGTTTTAAATCGATACCAAATCTTACAAAGTTTGTAGTGAGAGTCACATGAGACAAAAGTGATTTATGTTTGCAAATTATGCACCTACAGGATAATGTAAAAAATTAGTCGGTTTATAAGTTTATTGGCTTATACTTAGTGGTTTTTACCAGTAACATTTTGTTTTTATTTTGTATACTGGGTTTTACAGTTTTTAATTACAAAACGGTGGAGTGAATTGATACACCAATTTATTTATACACTTATATACAACTATTTCCTTATCACTAAACTATTCAATATCACTTAGTACTGAACTCTTATTATCTAATTTATTTAAATTGATCGTTCGAATTACTTTTTGTGATACTAATAACATCAAATTATTTACTGACTTCGACTGATAGAGAATCGTTTAATATACACTATATCTATTCTTGAATATTAATTTTCCTGGAAATTTTTAATTTGCCGTGAACAAACAAAACAGGACATAAAATATACAAAAAAATAGAGGCCACAAAAAAACGTAATATAAATAGGCAATCAACATATTAGAACAGAACCGGCTTCACGATCTATATCAGTGGATGAGTTAGTAAAAATATGACAATATACAAAGGAGAGGGAAATTGGTGTTCTACTTCCGTCTTTACGTTCTACTTCAAACTTTAACTTATTAATTTTAGCAATTGCAATAATGGATGTGTGAGCTGGTGCATTGTGTTGATAAAACAACACTTTCTTCTTAATCGAATACGGCCGTTTTCGCTTGATTTCTCGTTGGCATGATACTCGCAATTGATATTTTTTCCTTTTCCAAGATAGTCACGCGCATCCTAAAAAACTGACCTTGCCTGCAGATAAAACGGTCTTTGCCTTCTTTGGAGCCGGTTCTCCCTTTTCAGACCATTGTTTTGATGTTTTTTTGTTTCGGACGTTTCATCCATGGTTATGAAACGGCGCAAAAAATCGGATTTTTCTGTAGTACATTGCCAAACATTCGATGGAAACATCTTCACGACACTATTTTTGTTCCATTGTGAGTAAACGCGGCAACGATCTTACGCACAGCTCCGTCATGTCCAAATTATCAGTTAATATGCAATGTACCGCACTTTTTGAAATTCCTACTATGTATGCTAGCTCGCGCACTTCCAGTCGACGATCATATAATACCGTTTCGTAGATTTCCTTCATCATTTCTGGAGTCATCGTCGAGCACTCAGATGCTGATTTTCGCAGGTCGTACGGCCTCGTTAAACTCTGCTACCCAATAGTTCTAGTTGAGCTTTTATATTGGTTGGGCCAACGCCTTTTATATAAAAGTGTTCTACCACATAACGGTGAACAATTATTCCATGTTTACAAATCCACTGAAAACGTTCACTATTGATGGCTGTCAACAAATCCTAAGCAACGTGTTGTATTCAGACTTGAAGCGTATGTAGTATACTTTCTAGTACAGAGGTATTTTTCAAGCAACTAGTGCCATCTCTGGATCCAACAATCCATTAATTTGTTGCATTATCTGTTTCTTCTCCGTTTTTCCTCCAATTGTTGATTTTTTGGATGGAGCTTCCACGTATCGGTACCCCTGTTCTTTCATAACTTGTTCTACACTAGAGTTAATGTTAATTCTATTTTTCCTTGTTGTAGATTATAGTTTCCAACTTTTTATTAATGGCGTAGGAACCAATTGAAATATTGTGAATTTTTATTGCTGCAGCTATGATTTTTTGTTTTAACTCTACTAATCTATGAATCCTTACATTATTTTATTTTAAAAATCTTTTTCTCCACGTAATTCCTCACATATCCAAATTTTTCACTTCTCACCATTCCTCTAACGAATTCTAATTGAAGGTTAATGTCTTATTTCTATTCATTGTTCCAGCTGGTACCATCAGACTTCTCTTGAAAAGATATGGTGTATTCCAATTCTCCAACATAAACGTAATGGCTCTTCTTCTACGATTCAAATAAAACTATGAGAAAAAATTCCGATTTATTTCATAATATAAAACGTTATAGTAAACCTTTCAAATTGATGACAGCCTGCAGAGTTTATACTGATGGTAGACTTAACCTTTGTATCTCGATCGAGCAAAGATAAAGAGAAATATTTCAGTAATTCATATTCAGTAATCTTGAAAGCCCTCCAAATAAATCGTGTTGATGAATCATATTCTTATTAACCGCCGTAGCCAGAATGAAGTCATTATTGTGATATCAACAACTTATAGAAAATTAATGTCCATAAGGCTCCTGTTCAAGTAAATTATCTTAATCCACGAGATTAATAACCATGGCGTCGTTTCCGACAACTGGGGAAATTAATCCTTGATTGAGGACCCAATCCTGTCCCTCAAGTGGCAAGGTCGACAAGGAGGAGGACCTTCCGACTAATGTAATTACCTAGCTATATTGAATAGCCCCAAGCAACTCCGCATTCTGCTACTGAATTGAAGAGTTTTGTGGTAGATCGTATATAATTCAAGAAGTAAGTTGACCATATTAATGGAAATAAGAAGCATGCACTGGTCCTCCATCTATTTATATTGTAAGTACCAAAAGGTGAATTAGAATTTCAGATGTTCAGTCAATACAACAATGGAATAAAAATTAACTATCAAGAAATTGTTTATTCTGAGAACGTTGATCAAGTTATCAGAACTAACTTTAAAGCCCGAAATATTCCAGGAGTCCCACTAATATACGTAGAGAGGATAAAGTTATAATGCCACACAATTTCTAAATAATGACAGCAAGAAACCACAAGCATCACTAAGGGCACCGATGAAAAGCGTTTTTTTGCATAAATAAATTTTTATATCTTTTTAAGGACAGATTACTATTCTTTTGAAACTGGCATTAACCATAAAGTATTTTCAAGCCTTTTCAATGATTTTGATGAATTTCTTTTCAAAAATATCTATAACAGATGTACTGTGATATAATTTCAGAACTTGATTTTATTGATTGGGCAATGGGACTAAAGGCCACTTGACATTATGAAAGACAACGTGCAATGCAATATTTCTTGATCAAAAGCAAGCGCAGATGGAGTTTAGCTGATTGTTTCATGCTAGATATCGCACTGGCAAATCTAGTTACTTTTGGCTCAACAGATCAGCTGATTTTCGTAAAATTATATTCATTGTTAAGCTAGGCACGAAATATTAATTGAGATTTGTGGTTAGGATTTTGATTAATACTCTAATATAAAGTAGCAAAAGTTATAATTATTGCTAGTGATGTATTGACCCCTTTTTTCTTGTTTACTTTTATTAGTTTTCTTATTTTCATTTTTAAACCGCTTACAAATATTAAATAGAATGCAATACTTATCTATGCAATATCTTGATCTTGCAATAAATTGCATGGAATTTCTAGCACGTTGTCTTGCATTATGTCAAGCGGTCTGAAAGCAAATTGTTCCACGCATCTTATTCATCATAATGACAAAACTATAAATGATGCACTTAAAATCGGTGGTAATAAATTGAATGTAAAGAGGAAGCAATTTTATTTGTGGAATATGTTGAGGGGGTAAATTAAAGCTTAACCTCAAGTATATGGGACTGCTGCCCTTGTCCCCCGGCCGCCATCTTGAAAAAAGTGGTGAAAACACGTTTTTCGCGATATCTCGGAAACTATCGATCTTACAAAAAAATTATGACGACATATTTTGTAGCAAATTGCTTTGCTTCTTTTTTTGCGTATTAACTTTTTTTTATTGATTTCATCAAAAAATCATGTCAGAATAATTTCGTAGAGGATCTCTTCACGAAGATTTTCCTTCATAATTTTTTCAAATGTCATTCATTAAAAATGCTGCTACAGCGGTCCAAAGTTGATCGGGTTTGTCAATGCTCATGACAACCTAGTCAAATCCACATATTTACCTCACTTAAATGTTTTTTTGATTGTGAACCTATTTTCGAGAATTTTTTTTACAATTCTCACAATTTTACTTATTTATTACTGACTTTTTCCCCGCCACCTATCAGTTTATAGGCGCGTTTTTTTACGTAGTATACTCAGTAAGCCTAGTCTACAGACAATTTGCTTTGACATAATTATGTTATCAATCGGTTAATTTTATTCTATTCTACTCTTCTTCGATGGTCCAGACTGTGGCTCAGAATCTAATTCAACGTCGAATATAAAAGTTGGGAATGACAGGAGTTGGTATCATCGTTGGAAATTTTGGTTCAAATCCATTTTCATTCATTAGAGACACAGTGTGGAGCATCTGAGGCCTGCTCTTTCCTGCAATCGCACAATTTCCTTTACATCTACAGAAAATTAAATTCATAAGATCGGGGAGTGCTGGAGGCTTCGAAGTTTTGATTGGTATCCAAATGTTTCCATGCTTTTTCCAGCTCCAATATACAGGATTATAGTATTTTCCAAGCTATGATTTTACCTTGGATACTGTGATAATGGGCTGCATCTTGTGTTGGAGGAAACGATGATAAACTGAATGAATTTTTTGATACTTTATTGAAGAATCGTTTATATCTCATAATGTATAGAGAATCGTCTTTGCTATAAAGCAACGAAAAAACGTTGGCGAGTAAAACTAAGCAAATGTGGATGTACTTTCTCATTCAAGAATAGCGCTGTACCACCAGCTAACTCAGAATTTTAATGAATTTTAGTTTTCCTTTTTAAAGGACGGCTAAAGTTATGTCACATCTTGAAAAAGAATGGAGAAACAGTAAATTTCCCGCTATGAAATCACCATACACAAACACTGGTCAGATGTACACCCTTTTGAAGGTTTTGAAAAGCAAATATTTCACTTTTTCCTCTCTAATGCCGCGAACAACCCAAGGAAGTCGATGTCCTCTGCTACGATAGTCTCTGAATCGCAAGATTGGGGTGCAGTAAATGACTGCATCTGCATCTGATTTAGCCTGGTCAACACAAAAACCTATGTCAGAGTATTATATATTATATTATATATATATATATATATATATATATATATATATATATATATATATATATACTAGCAGATAGTTCATAGAGTCCTTGTACATAACGAACATACTTCTCAAGAGTGTTCAATGATAAATTCCAATCCAAACTACTTTATGTTACAGAAAGTCACCATCGATAACAAATGAACTCTGGGAATATTACTCGTATTAATCGATTGTTCTAATGGTATGAAAATAAAATACAATAAAAACATAAAAGTAAGGTAAACATGTTGTTTCAACAGGGTTGTCATGAGCATTGACGAACCCAGTCAACTTTGGAGCGTTGTAACAGCATTTTATATTAATGAAATTTTGAAAAATCATAAAGGAAAATGGAGATCCTCAACAAAGTAGTACTGACATAATTTTTTCGTGAAATCGATAAAAAAAGTTATTACGAAAAAAAGAAAATTTCTGATGACATTTCTCCACTTTTTTGCTTATAATTTTGTAAACTTTGGATTTATGACTATAATTCACGGAAACATAATTATAGGCAAAGAGATTTACAACAAAATATGTCTTCACAAATATTTTTTAAGATTGATAGTTTCCAAAATATCGTGAAAAACGTGTTTTCACTCCTTATTCCAATACGGTGACCGGTGGACAAGGGCGGCAACCCCACACACTTGGGGTTGAGTTTGTATTGACCTCCCTACATATCTTCTAAAAATTGTCCAGTTGGCCCTCAAATTCTAACATTTCAAAGGACTATATTTAATCTAGTACCGGGAAGTTATGTTGCTTTTTTAAATTGAATCAAATGTAAAAATTTTTGCAGGACCGATAAAACTCAAAATGGTTTGAAGTAGAATATCTCGAGATAGCATTTTGCGTACATAATTATAATTTTCAAATTTGCATCACCAGGAAAATATCGATCGGAATAAATAGGAATCTGAAGGTACAATATCAGACGGGTATAGTGGGACTACATCTCACCCCAATGCATTACATTTTCCTACCACACATCTTGTTTTAAATTGTTGCGTTGCAGAATAACGTTTTCTCTGTTTAAAATATCCGGATACACAATAAAGATCTGTATTAACAGTTCGTTCGATAAGAGTCCATTTCACTACAGATTACAAACAAGTAATTCGAAGTACACACTGAACTGACATATGATCAAATATCGACAAGAAAAGAAACGACATTTTTTTCTTGTCTCCGTATACTATTTTCCATAAATTATCAACCCTATCAGTAACGTCACTGGAAATGAACTTGGACTAGTGTTTCCATCAAAGATTTTTGTTCGAAATAACCATTTAGATGCTAGACGATTTTCAAGTGTCTTCGCGATATTGAAATGAACTTTCCTTATTACCGGCAGAATTCGTAAGTCCTTGTATTATTTACAGTGAAAACATACTCATAGAGAAATTAGATATAATTGATGTAAATTTCAATTGGAATTTCGAGGGAACAGTAAACTGTCTAATATTTGCAAAATCTCTTTTAAAATTATCAAAATGATGTTAATTGAATTTAATTTTGTATCCTGTTTCAAATTAATGATTTTTTGTTGCTCTATACCTTTTGAACTTGAAATCTGGCTTATTAATATAATCTTGTTGACGATATTTCCTTTTGTTTTCCAGGAAACGGCGTACCTTCTCAGCCGCCATGATCCGGCTGTTGGGTACACGACTTTTCACTCGTCTTTTGTTATTAGTGTGCTCTCTAAGCTTACTCAGTTTGCTGTTTCTAAGCCGATGTGGATTCCACGGACTTGATGCGACTTCCAATTCCGGGAACACCGCGAACTCTGCAAATTCCGCATTGGATCCTCAGGATCCTGCTGAAGTCCAACCCGAAATTCAAGCCGCTTTTCTCGACGGTAAGTTATTAATTTTTATGATAGGTATGTATTTCGGCATCATAGAGGATTTACGGACATGAAAGTTTGTTTTATAGTCAGATATAAACCTGGAAGTAATAACTTTCAGCAATGAAATTTGTTATTTCTTATATTTATATACCATTTCTAAAATATACAATGCTTGGGATAATCCTTGAATCATAATATTTTATTTTCTAAAATTACTATTTTCATTTATGCTGGTTTCAATGTTCATGGACTACGAATATATTTGTGAATAATATTTATACATAAATACATAAACTTCGTTCCTACTGTGAGAATATGTTAAGGACTGATTCTATTTCCATCTTCCAATCCATTTATTTTGGAAACAGGACATCATATAATCTAATCGATGTTTAAACTTCCATATGTCAAACAATATTGTCTTTTCGAGAAATTGGGTACCCTTATTTGACAAATGTTTTGATGTTAGACTTCACAACCAAATTTCCCAAATTCTCTCTAATAACGTCTCGTATCTATAGTCTTAAATACGTAGACTTATCATAAGAGGCTATTTTTCTAGAGGTTTGTCCTATCTCCAAAGCTGTACTCCTTCAAGATAACTAAGCCTTTTGGTATTCGATGGGGCTGCGACATGTCATAAGACGTGGAATGGAAAAAGAAACGAATATTTTCATCGATATTAGTCTTTTCTCGATGGAAGATGACATCAGTCAACCCTCGCTAAGCTCGTCTTAACTTTTCTTTTCAACTTATATTGCTTTCTCTATGAAACTTTGGATAATGTTACACTCACTTGTCAGATAATATCTCACACTTTCGACTCGATTACTGTGAATTACAATAAAAGGTTAGTTTAATTAAGAACTTGTATTCTGAAATATCAAATATTCCATATAAAATGCAGTATGTTATTTTTTTATTACAAATTTCATCCGTGACCGATCATGTTGAAGTGTAGACCGATAGATTTTATTAACGATTATAAAAATAACGCCAAATGAGATTGAATGTTGAAAAATTCTTCATTTTCAATATATCAATTGAATTAATCACCCCGAAGAGAAATTATTTCTAAACATATTATATATATTAGGTTTCAAAAGTAGAGAGCTCAATGTCAAAAAAATTATCAGTCTCCTGTGGAAACTATAACGCTTATTTAATTTGATTCTGAGACTAAAATGAGCTTTTGTAATCAAAATAGAATATGTACATCCATTTTGATTAAATGTTAAAATTTATTGATTTGAGGTATATAAGTTCTTTACATTTGGAAGAGTGCTGGTGCTGTAAGGGTGAATGACTTATTATTATTTCGAATTTTATTCAAAGATTTGGAGCTGCACCTTAAAAAACTTCAGTTGATTGAGAAATTGTAGCATACTTCTCAAATCTACATGGATATGTCTAAAAGCCAAATGGCAGTTAATGGAATGCAACCAATCGAAACACAAACATCAGACAAACATTCACCTGAAGTGACCGAATGGACTCCTATGTCACCGCCAGGAACTTCAGGCATTTACTTTTTTAAAAATGTAAGGAGATGCACAAGTAAATTCTGGGCATTATGTGTAAAGTTACCTCAACTGCAGAATTTTAATGGTCATAACCAAAGAGCATAGTTCTAGCAGGGCGAATTGAAATTTTTCCTGGAAAATTGATCACCAGGAGATGTGATATAATTTGGCCTCCACGTAGTCCCGATTTACAACCTATGTAGTTTTTCTTGTTGGGTTATGTCTAATCTACGCTAGCAAAACGACTTCCCTGGTACAAGTAAAAGAATATATCCGTCACAAAACGACAGTCATCATGGTAAATACCTCTCGACCCGTCATAGACAATTTAAGTGCTCGATTATAAGACTGATATGAGCGTATTTTAACTTTTCTCAATATATTTTTTTTTCATTTAAGACAACTTTTATATAATAATGTTGTGCCTTCTGCTTTAAGCAGAAATAGATTAGAGTTGTAATTGGAACTCATTCGGTTTGCAGATAATAAGTCTGTGAACATAAATGATAGATGTCAAGGATATAGCATCAAATTATCAGTTGAAGTTCACTAATGAAGTTATTCCTAACGGAATTTCAACCTTAATCGAGACTATGATCTCATTTTGATATCGTCTCCTCTTCAGGACATTCCAACCCTACGACCAAGTTGTGTAATATACCTATAATATGTTGCCTTATACTATAATGCCAATAGCGATAAAGGACTGACACAAAAAGTTATTGATTTAACTAAAGGCTGTTTCAACGATGGCAGGAATGTGAAAATATGTGAGAACCATCCTATGGTAGCGATCACTTTATGCTGAAATCTAAAATCGTATTCTTCCACAAACAACACTATCAACAAAAAATGGGAAAAATAAGGAAAAAAGTGAACATGAAACAAATACGTTACAAATAACAGTTTGGAACATGACAGTAAGAATTATACATACAAACAACTTCTAGACGAAAACTGAAAAATATTAATTATAACTTCAACCCCTGTGATGGATGCGGCCTATAGTTGGAAACAAATTACTAATGAGCCATGTCAAACAGGGATGATTGTTCGTCTATGAGAAAGTAAGGTAATAATTTATTTACGGCCTTTGAATGGGAAAACATCGAAAAAAAGTAGATATAAGTACTTTGTTTCTGGGTAAACACTATAACTTTCAGATAATGGCAGTTGTCTGGTTAAGATACAATAAATTCTGGAATCAAAATAATTTGAGCTAGGTAAACTTCTTTCTATTCACTTGAGTATGAAGAGAACCCCCTATTCAAGACCCTTATCTGTAAGAACCACAATTTCAAATTAATAGTTCTGAAAGAATCTTCTATCCAAAAGCTATAGCTGAATTAATGATATCAGAAATAAAATTTTGTTAAAATATAGAGGAAAAACATTCGAATGTATCAGTGGGATATCAGTTTATATCTCTACCGCTATTTATTGATTGTTACTCACGAGGTATCTTTCGAATTTTGGCGAATGTGCAACTCGTTTCGCCAATTTCAAGGAATAAATTTTGATCAATGCAATAATGTCATACGAACCAAATATATCCAGTAACAGAATAAATTAATGGAAAAGTCAAGCTAATAAATTCCCAGCGAAATATTAGGGGAAACATAAAATCAACTGAATGTTTTTCAAATTGGTGGCTCAACTACAATTGAGTATAAACACCAAAAATACTACCGTTTAACAAAACAAACCAAAATTGAGGAAAATTTAGCAAAGAACACAACTGCTACAAGATGAGCAACTGTAGAGCTAAATCGATCAGGAATTCAACCACTACAGAAGCAAATGATTATGACTTATGGGAAACAACAAAAATACTAGATAGATCGTAATCAACATATTATCCGATTTTATTCCTAAAGGATGGGAAAACATAAACCAACGTAATGCCGATATGGTTGCTGCGCACTTAGAACAAGTCTTTGAACTCAACTCTTTAGATAACAATTTTAGTATTGAAGCCGAAGTCAAAGATTGTCTGAAGTCTACAACTGGAATTTTAGGTACAAAAATCAAAGTAGCTGCTGAACTCCAAAAAATCTTTCGGATATGACTCAAAATGTTTCAAAATACTGGAGTAAATACTGAATGAGAGTAAGAGGTATCATATAAATGTAGAAAGCGGATTATTTGCTAGTCCAAATCACACTAATAATTAAACAAGGAAAAGTCTACTGACAAGGCAGCATCTAAAAAACCGATTCGTCTCATTGTGATTTTATTCTGTACATTGAAATGTTATTTCATTTGTGTCTTTATTTAGTTATTTTTATGTTTGTTTTTTAGTTTTTACAAGTTTCTGTCTACAAGTTGTAACAAATATTGGACAATAGAGCGTTTTTCTTCCTCTCTATTAGCTTTATTGTTAAAACTACTAGGAAAGTTACTCATAGAGAAGTCAGAAATGGTTGCAAATGCCAGACGACTGTCCTAGATAATAAAAATCACTGAGGAGTCAAAACCTTACAGAGCAATTAGTTTATTACCTGATAAATTGGAACTACTATAAAAATTACTAATACAGAGCCTATTGATATACTTTTTTTAGATAATTGATCATACCTTCTACTGCGAGAATATTCACAATATTCTACGATTTCTATTTTCCATCTAATATGACTATTTTATCAATCAGTAAATGTGTTCTGGCTAATTTATTCGAACAAGGAAGTCTATTTCTCATATGTATGACATGTTATACTTTCAATATTCACGTGTATCGTGACTGGGGAAGTTTCTAGAAACAAAAACGAAAAACACTGTCAGTTCAGGAATTTGTGGTTTGTCAAACAGATCACGCATTTCGACACAGTAATTAAATTGTTGTGGCCCGCGTTCTATCCGACACTTCTCTCGAATACCAAAACCACAACCACTATTACTATCGAAATCAGTAGATAATATAGAAACACTTTGCAGGAGTAATAAATTTGATATTCAACAAAAGAGATTCGCTGCTATATTTGCCAATGTGATGTAGCAATGAGAAATTTTGATGAAATTTGGAATAATTTTCAAATTATTATAATAACACTGCTCAACAGAATTTCAACGGAAACTTATACTAAATTTTGAATCTACTATGGCCACCAAACATTAATATATCGATGGAAAAAAATTGACACATAAGGTTCCTTTCTGATATGAAGGTATTCATTTTTATAAAAAAAATAATATTCCTTAATGTATAATAAATATCTATAATTTTCGTGAATGTTTGACTCCTGATAGGTTTCTTTTGAGTCTTCAACAGTAATCTTATAGCATTCCTGAACTTTTTTCTTTGATAGCGTTTTCCTAATACCCTGATGAAATCTTTTGCTTTGTACGTTACTCACAGCAACCGAATTTTTGGGGAAATCATAAGATTATTGATTGAATATCTGTTTTTCGCTTTATGGTTACCTGAGAAATTTCGGACAACAAGCTGCAACTATACAAAGTTACACTGGAACTCATCTGGAGTTATTTAACTGCATCCAATTGAAAAATAATAATTGTAGAATTTTTGAAACTCTAGTTAGTTCTGTATGGTATGTATTCGTATTTAGCAGCATTATAAGGTCATTGATTATCTGTTTTCCGCTTTATGGTTTCCTGGGAAATTTTGGACAACCTTCACAAAACATTTTCAGGAGATTTTTTCCAGATTATTCAGTTTTATTTTTTTCAGATCATCCAGTTTTTTTTCAATGTTTGTATCCTTTATTTTTGGACAAACAAATATTTCCACTGTCATCTTTAGGCATAACTTTTACAAAAATTTTCATCAGCTCAACCTTTATATGCAACGGTGGTATAAGTATGTCGTCAGGGTTCACCAATTGATCCACGCTTGGGCCATACTTTCTTTGCGTAGTGACTTTGTGTCTCTTCCGTCCCATTCTCAAAGGAAACAACAATGTTTGTGTAACCAAGCTGTAGTCTAAACAAAAGAGCAATTATTACCTTTTACCTATTGCTATTACCCATAATTTTGTTACTCATTATCGTTTTTTTCTGTATATTGAAATTTTCTTTTCTTTGTACCTTTATTTAGTTATTGTTATGTTTATTTTTCAGTTTTTACAAGCTTTTGTTTACAGGACATTTTTTCCTTTGTATAGCAAGACTGCTTCCAAGTTTTTGAGGGTTCAATGAGCATCTCCAGTGACTTGAATCATATTCAAAGTTCAATGAATTCATCACTACAGGAATATTATTACAATATACAAAATCATCTGTTTTTAGAAAAGTGAAGTTTCATTCTATTCACAATTTCGGTAATAAGAAATTTACGTACCAAGCGGAAATAAATTCTGAAATAAATTCTAGTCGTTCAATCTAGACCACAAAAGCTCAGATTGGGTACTGGACAGTCTGTTTGGACTTCTGTTCGAATCAAACAGAAATAATAATCACTTACATGATCTTTTGGTTACTTCCAAATCATTGGTATACGAAAAGATATATGTCTAGATTTTTGTTTAGCCCAACCTAATAGGAGTCTCAAACATATAAGTGGAACCCAGGATTTATCTAGGTGGCGCACAGGAAAACGAAAATAGACTAAATGGCACTTTTCAATTAATAGCGTGAATTGTTGATGTAATTATTAATTCTACACGCACATACCAAAAAGTGTATGGGTTATATAAATAATTTTGCGACATATTTACAATATAAAAAACGTAACGTAGTTAAATGTAATCGTTATACAGTTGCCTAAATCAAATTATTAAAACAAAAACACGTAATTGAGGTCAGAAAAGAATATATAGCCGTCACAAAAAACGTGGATGTGACTGAAACAAAATAATAATTTTTTTTTTTGGAAGAGGGTATATCAAAACAAATGAAAATCGTCAGAGTTCGTGTGACAAAAACAGTGTTTACCAGTGTAATTAGTAATGGAAGTCCAACAAATGTAGTGTTTTCAGTGAACTTTCCAGAAATCAAATACCAGCCAATTAAGTCATTGAATTTTTATTGACAGATGCAAAAGGAGAAGTTACCCTATTTTATTTTACAGATCAATTGTGCTATGTCAATATAAGTGAAAAAATAAAATGGTTTTAATAAGCTGGAAATGATAGAACGAAGCAATATGCAATATATTGCTATTTTCTACGGAAATCTGATTATTTGTTTATACAAGTGACATGAAATTGACTGTTCTATTTCATCTAATTGGAAATATGTGTAGCTTACGATTTATTCAGGCCTAGGGTTATAATATGAATCTGACAAATATGTCGATAATATAAATTGAGTTCTTCTCTGAGCTCTTGGATTAACACATTTATAATAAAAAAAACTGAATACGGGAGGGAAAATGGAGAGAAATCGATTCAATATACAACCTGTCAAATGAAACTTTTCCTTGAGTTATTGAAAAAATATCCATTTGTTTCGTGTGTTTATGCTATTCGACTTCAGAAAAAGGGTGAATTTGACAGCACGTTACTACTTTTAGATGGATTGTTAATTTTTATATCTTTATCTTCAATTCCAAAACTCTTTTACAGACATTTTTCATTGCTCGGTATGAAAAAGATGTAAAATATTTCTATATAAATAAATTGGGAAAATATAATTGGATTTGTAATATGGAGTCAAAGAGAGACTTCTCATATTGAAATATTTAAAATTTGGAATGATCAACAGAAAATTGTTGTTTGTACTGAAAAGCTCGCGCTCTATTCTCAAATTTAGTATTTAAAACTTGTGATATCAGTATTTCTCCCATATTGAAGTAAACGAAAAATTTATTCAGATTCGAATAATTTTGTTCAAGCGTCAACCCATTAAAAACCTATACAATAAAGTTTTTTGATAACATCGACATAAATTTGATAAATAATTGGGTATCCATCCAAAAAAAAAACGCCTAAATGGAATAGAATAGAATTTGATATGGAAATATTATGGGAAACATGCGATGAACTAATGCATTCAGTGAATTTCTTCCAAATGTAATTTCATATTTTCCAATAATTACCTAGTTATTGAATACTATTCGTATGAAAAAATCAACCTCATCAATCAACCAATATTCGAACAAAAAATGTTTTTATTAAATTCTGATATTGGAACAATCCTTTCAACAAATGACGAATTTAGTTTAGTAACTTTTCTTGTAACTTTTATCTACTGTTACACATCTTCATCGTCATATATTTTTTTCTTATCCAAAGCTCACATTATGATTTTATTTATATGTATGTTTGTTTTCCACTTAACATATAATGTATTCCTATCTTGTGAATTTTTGCTAATCATAAACTCGTGTAGCCTTATGAGAAAAATTGATTAAATTTTGGCATTAGTTGTAAAATTATCTTAAAATCTCAAGATATAGATACGCATGACTAAGGGTAGTAGTACTTAACAGCTCAACAGGCCTTATGGGCCCAAGGCTTGGAGTCGCTCTACTGCACTCCTCCGTCTATTTTTGGTCATGGCTGCTTCACGCCAGTTCTTTCTAAATTTTCTCTTCATGCTTCTATCCATGTTTTCCATGGACGCCCTCTTTTTCTTTTCACTCCTTCACCCAACTGTCTTCGCCCATTCTGGCTATATGCCCCATCTAACGGAGTCTTTTTGCTCTGACCACATATCCCATCTCAACTTGACCATACAGTACTTTGATCTCTGCGTTCGATCTTCTCCAGTCGTTTTGCTCTCACACTCCTCCGAAAATCCTCCTTAGTACCATTCTCTTTCTAATGTTTATTTTATCACTTTTTATTTTGTTCATGATTCTACACTCACCGCCATACAGCACCGTTGGTTGTATAACTGTCTTGTGAATGCGTAACTGGCGGCTCCTGAAATATCTTTTGATCTTTATAGTCCTCGTAGGACTCCAAACGTTTTTTTCCGTCTCGCCAGTCTTTTGTCGATTTTTCTGGTACACCTCCTTTGTTTGTCACTGTCATTTCCAGGTGTTCAAACTCCTGAACTTTATCAAATCTATACTTCTTGTTTCGCTCTGTCGTCACATTCAATTGGTTGCAGCTGTTCAGATCCCTTCCTATCTCCATATATTTGGTATTTTCTTCATTAATGCGCAGTCCATATTCTTTTGCTTTCTTTTCAAAGAGTGGGAACATTTTTTCTAGATCTTTATTAGTTCCACACATCATCCGCGTAGGCAAGTGTTTGTGTCATGTCATTACTTTTCAGGATCGTTTCTAATACAAGGTTAAACAGCACTGTTGATAGTGGGTATCCTTGCTTCAAACCTCTTTTTGTTCCAAACTTTTCCGATAGGCTGAAAATTTGATCACTAGTTGACCTTTCGTTTTTAAAGCTCACTTGTTCGGCCAAGTATTTGCCTAATCCATTTTTCATAATTTTAGTGAAAATTAGTGAATAGTCTATTAATAATATAAATTCAGTGGTTATTACAGTGTTTAGTGAAATGTATGAAAAACAGAAACATATGCCGTGTTTGCAAATTTATACCAACAAACATTATTTCACAATAATTCTAGTGAAATATTTTTTTCACTTTTTGTATTATCTCTCCTCACTTTCGTGTGTAACTTTTGAACTCATTGCGTTTAAAGATTTCCAGGATTCCATGAAGTGTTCTTCATATTTAGTGAAGATTAACGCATATTACAGCATCCATATCCTTATTTATGAACTTCAACTGCTTCTTTATTTATAGAATACCTAATCATATCCGTATATTCCAACAAATATTCACTCTGTCAACTTGTAGTACGTAAATTTGATCTTTTTCTAGTAACATTGATTTGATAATCATGAATATTCAGAATCATTCAACAAGTTTGTTTTGAGAAAATTCACCCTGTCTTTGAAAGAATCCATTTTCTATGGAAGACAAGTGTTTTCAAGATGATTGAGATCAATAACAAGCATAAGCATTGGAAATCACTCAATCACACCACTTAATCTTTGTAGGATAAAATTGGAATTGTTAAATAACTTAGCTGTATGAAGGGGCAGAGAGATATTGTAACTTTGTGTCAAATAAAATAAAATACAAGATGTTATTCTTCAATTATGCATAAATCATATTATATAATATTCAGGCTCAATACTTCATAATATAAAACGATATTTTCATCATTTCATCAATATTGAATGATGTCGAGGTACATAAACACAAACTACGACTTTTTAATATCCATTCTTTCGTGTGAAATTTGTTGACGGAACAACACTGGTAGGACCCTAGAAGCATATGAATTCGATAAAAATAAAATTGTTATTCTAGACATTCAAACTTATCATAATATAGAAACAAATAAAGTGGCAACGAAACGTCAATAGGATTCACTTACCTAGATTAAGTCTCTATTAGCGATATAAGAAGGGAAAAAAGGTTTACTGGTATCTGTGATGTTCTGAGAGACATGTTCTTTTTCTCAATGGCACTGCTATGTACATACATACATACTGCCTTGTATAAAAAATTCAGTCTAACAAGATAGTGCAACGTGACATGCAACCAAATCCGAAACATCATGATTGCTTAAAATAGATATTTCTATTAATCAATCCTCTATCGACACTATATTCGGATCTTACTTTGGAAGAAGGGGACAGTATGTTTATTCGTTCATTGGTAACAAATGATGCGATTCCAAGGCCTCAATCTACCTAATCCTAGGAATTTCACCGAGGAAAGTAAAAGGCATCGAGAACACTTTTTACACTAATACAATCACTGCTGGTCTTGAGCTAACTGCTACAGATAGTATTGAAATGTAATAAAACAATTACGTACATCTTCGACCATCTTAGTTAATATAGAACGTTGGCTGTTATCGACGAAAACATTGAATTCAAATTCCAAAGCACTTCTCTTATTTAGCATTGCACGTAACGTTGAATCCTTACCGTATTAGAAATTATGTGATTTATTTTTAGCGTATTTCATATTTACGGAAAGATTAAAAGTCATATGGTGCTAAATGGATAGAAAGAAATACTTTCAGCGGCTAAAACTCACAAATCAAAAGCAATTTATGATACAACGCTTTGTGATAATGAAACCATACCATTTGCCAGGTATGTTTCTTGACAAAGAGATCGTAATTTCCTTACTAAGCTTTATAATAATCTACCGCCTATTTGAACGAATAATTATGTCCAGTTTTGGCTCATTTTCATTTCTTTTTTAGACTGAAAAGGAAATAGTTACAGCTACTCACACTAATTTTTAATCATATATCGTATTAGAATTCTGGTGAATAAGGGGATGATCTATTAATTCAAACCCTAATCACGAATTTTTTGCATAGCAATATGAGATTTGTGTGCAGGGGCGTTGTCCTGAACATGAACAAATCACCTTTGGATAGATCTTAAATTTTTTCTCTTAGAGTGGTCAGTAATGTCGAATAGTAATTTCCAGTTATTGTTCTACCCTTATCCAAAAAATCAATCATGAATCATGGTAATCCTGGTAATCATGGTAATCTCAAAAAACTGAAGCAAGAACTTTTCCAGCAGATTTTTGAACACAAAACTTCTTAGGTCTTGGAGAACCAGAGTGTTTCCATTCTATCGATTTTTGTTTTGTTTCTGGATCGTAGAAATGTACCCAAGTCTCATCCATAGTAACAATTCGGTTAAAGCAGTCTACATTGTTCTCAAATCGAGTACAGATCGAACGCGATGCTTCTACCCTTGGACGCTTTTGGTCAACATTCAAACATTTGGGGATCCATTTTGTAGCAATTTTCTCATGCCCAAATTGACGTGAACTATATAATGAACGCGTTCGTATGAAATATTCAGTGCTTCAGATATCCGTTTTATTCCAATTCGACGATTTGATAAAATCATGTCATGAACTGCATCGATATTTTCGTAGACTGACACAGAAACCGGCCTTGGATTGGATTGTTCGTAATATTTTGTTTATGCACGGATCTGGCCTAGGCTAACTAGATATCAATACATCCTCGTATTGTTTTTGTTGCTTTTTTTCACGAGTAACTAAATAGATTACATAGGCCGTCTCTGCAACCAAACACCCCCTTTAAAATTAGGAAACAGCCTTTAGCACACAGGGCGCTTCCCTCTACCATTTCTCATTAACTACTCTGCTAAAATTAAGTCTCCTCAGAACTCTGTTTTAATTATACATAGCTTGGTGTAAAAGACAGAATCTCGAGATGTCGACAACATCTAAGTGCTGGAAATTATTAGTTAAAAGGGCAAATTAAAGGCAGGAAGTGACTTGAGCTACAAACAAAAGAGTAAAGAGATGTTGTCGCGTTCAACACTGTTTCCGTAATAGCACAATGTTACATGATATATTGAATATGATATTCACGCAGAAATGACAATTTTGGTAGCAGAACAGAACTTGTTGAAGAAGCTTCTGGACATTCACGATTGAATGAATATTTTGAGTTTTCGTAAATACGATAAATATTGAAAGATACAATATCTCCATCACTTAATCAAATATCAAATCATATCTTTCATATTCCTTTCCTATGACCGCTTCTGAATTTGATTCATTTCTTCAAATTTCCAAAATTCTGTAATATAGTCGACTGATAATTGTAGCTTTATTTCTGTAGCATTAATTTTCGAAATATCTTTTGAATACAAACATTATTTGGTTACAGATATAATTGAATTTGAATTTGAATTATATTTATTCTGTAAGCCAAAGTATTCAAATTCAAAGCAAAACTCTAATTTATTTGAATAATTTATTATGAAAGTGTTGTTGTGAAAGCTGTTTTTTTCGACACAAGTGAACCAAAACCATCATCACTGTTGGAGTATCTTCATCATCCTTTTCTTTCAGAATTTTCTAATCCACATTCAATTTCTTTAACTTTATCTAGAAGTTTAAGCGTTGAGTAGATTTTGAAGTAGAGCTAGAAAAAAACTAGCCTCAAATTTTCTCAAATTAGTTGTCTCTTTTGAATGAGATTTCAAAATATCAATCACAAATTCATTTATTATCCCCAGGATTAATCAACATTTTTTAATTGAATGTTATATTTGATATGTATTCGAGCTATCCATTTACTGATAATCACTGCATGTGATTACATTATTAAAATAATGAAGCTTCGTCTGTATATTTGTATAAATATATAGAATTTGATGATTAAATACTTCAAATTATAATTGCTATAGGCAGTATCTATTTGTCTAGTTAATTCCAATCGAATTGATATAATGCAATATCTATGTATAAATATTTATGCACCAAGTTCCACAATTTATTTTATTTACAATCACCAATAAAATCAAGCATTTAAAAATTTATAAAATACGTGAAATCACATATTACACATACGTCCAAAAGCATGAGAAAAGTAACAATGCTTTTCAAATGGGATAATTATTATTATTTATCAAGTTACCTCAGATAATTTTGTGTTCTGTCAAAGGTTCTGTAATTGTGAAAATTTTGTACTGGCACTAAGAAGTGTGAGACGTCATTGTCATTTTGCAAAATATTTTTTAGATTTTTATTGATAAAACACTGATTCTTAAGCTGAATAAACATGGAAGAAGAATATGATAGCATTCCTCCTGAAAATGCAGAAATTTCGTGCAATGTAACTCGAAACCTGCTTCCAGAAAAGTAAAGAGAAATACACATAATGTCATATGACGATTTTTTTCATTGATGTAACAAGAAAATCAAAAATTATACGGAAAATGTTCTTATTCATATTTTTCGGAAAAGTCAATCCAATGTCAACGAAAACCATTAACGTTATGGTCCTATTATTAAATGTTGGAAACTACCATAAATTTAAATTCAAACATTGATATAAGTGCAAGTCTTTAATTACAATAATAAGCTTTAACTCACGGATGAAAACTATTTCTAATCCCAATATATTTTTTCATTTATTTATAACGAATTAGGTTAGGTAAGGTTGATTAGTTTTAAAATTTCCGTGTTTCTAAGATTAAAATTAGACCACGGATTTTTTTCGTGGAGGGTGGTAATTTTGGATCAAGCGGTAAGACTTCTATAAACATTTCCCCGTGGAGGGTACCAATAGCAGCGCCGTTCAAAAATATGATATTTGAAAAAAATCTACCCAATTCTTCAGATGTGATATAATCATCATACGTAGACTAAGTCTTCAATCAGTCCCAGAAGTTTCAAAAGAGGCCTATAATAATAAATCTCGACTAGAAACCATCAATTTTTTCGTTTCATCTAAAACAAAAGTAAATTCGGATATGTTAACGTTTTTTCTTTCAACGCTCTTGTGGATTTTATGATATACTACATATTATGACAACATCGTTAATGATTTACTATTACTATTACTATTACTATTGTCAAACCAAGAAAATATTTCCTCACAGATTTTCCTCATTATGTTTCTGGTTTTTGAATGTGATGTATTCTGTACAAAATGTGTGTTATTTTGTGGAGTAAATCCAATGTGGTAGTATTTATCAATTTCCGTAGCTACGGGGGAGTGTTACTGATAATTTTAACGCTGTCACAATCTATATTGATTATTATGAACACTTATACTTTTGTGAATAATCAATTCAACAACAAACGACGGTTTGTCATAAGTGTTTATGTTTATGTTAAACTGTGTATTTACGAAAATTACTGGGCCGTATCATAATAAAATTATGTGAAAACTTCAACGGAAGAGGTAGATTCACACTTTCGCTATTGATATAAATCTGAACTATTCCTAAGAAAGCGTAAAATTTTAAGCAATAAGAAATAAAATGCTTTTAGTGAAAAATTACATGTCGCGCTAAAGTTCATTCCTTGGACGATTGAAATTTTAGAATGTGACCAAATAAATGCAGAAATTGTAATTTAAAATTCAAAAGCTGAAGATAGAAAGCATTATATAGATGAAAAACGGAAATTTCCGGACTTTTCTCGGATATGGAACATGAAACTGTAATTCCAAGAAATATTTGCATATTTTTTCAATTCCAGATTTGGGATCGACTGAGTGAGATTTCAACTGCATAACGACATTCTTGATTTCCATTACTAAGACACGAAATCGCTATTAGTGTACAATTTTGAATTTTTATCTGGAAGTTTTGTTATTATAAAAATATGTAAGTATAAAAATATTATGAAAGGGGATATTAGAAATGTAGATGAAGTGTAGAAAAAATATATTGTCCTTCATTGATACGTCCAATATAATTCCAAACTGGAATTGTCAGCAGATTCGTTTCCAGGTTACATAACTACCAGCAGCATAGATATTAAATATATTTACTCTTCGGTTTCTTTATGTATATTAATTATGATTTACTCGATTTGACATACACTGATCAAAGTGTTACGAAATATCTACCCAATATTATCAAAAATCACAGTACTGTACCAAATCATTTGGATTGGATCAAAGATGGGTGTAATGACAAACGAGTAGACCGAATTAATTGCAACTTATTTCGAAGCGTTTTCATTATTTGACAAAATTATTTTTCTAGTGATATATTTTAAGAGAGATAAATACTAGAAATTTTTGGAAAGAATATGGTAAACTACCCAATGACGATCATCATGAAATACTATACATAGAATATTGACGATACGAGAAATCGATTTATCACATCTATTTTATGCGATAACATTTACTTCTTCTCACTTACTTACAGGAAGGCAAACAGATATCGAACCATGGATAGATAACTTTGTTCGATAGATCTCATCAAGATCTATCTGTGTGTGAAAAGTCATAACCTAACCTAACCTTCTTCTTCTTGCTGTGTATAGGCATCATTGCCTGTTTTCCTTCACATCATTGCCTCTGCTCAGTCACCTGAGAGGTTGTCACTTCATCCTTTCCTAGGTCTTCCAAGGCTTCTTTGTCCTGCTGGTGATTTGTGCCTTGATATTTTCACAATTCATCCGTTCTTCCGTCATGCGGTCAATGTGCTCATTCCATTTTATCTTTCTATCCAGTACCCAGTCATTGATGTTATCTATCCCGCATGTTCTAACTTCTTTCTCTATCCATTAGTGTTCTTCCCGCTATTCTTCGAACTATTTTCATTTCTTTAGTCTCCAATATCCGTTTCGTTTTAGCGGTCTTAGGTCGGGTCTCTGCTGCATAGGATAATATAGGTCTGATTGCGGTCTTGTATATGTGGGCTTTTGCTTCAGTTTGAATGTATTTATTTCGCCAGATTGTGTCATTTAGGTATGCTGCTGCTCTTGAGGCTCTTTTAGCTTGGTTTCTTACTTCCGTCTCCATGTCCCCGTGTCCAGATATTTCGATTCCCAGATATTTAAATTTCATTTTCTGGTGTATTATTTTGTTATCCACCACAAGCTCACATCTGATCGGTGTCTTGGAAGTAACCATTGATTTTGTCTTTGCCGCTGAGATTATCATATTGAACTTTTTTGCTGTTCTGTTAAATTGGTACAGTAGCCTTTGCAGATCGTCCTCATTCTCCGCCAACAGTACTGCATCGTCTGCATAGCACAAGATTTTGACCTCTTTATTTCCCATTTTGTATCCTCTTAGTTTGCGTACTTGTTTTATGATTTCATCCATCACTATGTTAAATAGGAGCGGGCTGAGAGAGTCCTCTTGCCTAATGCCCCTATTTGCAGGTATCTGCTCAGTTATTAACCTAACCTAACCTCACAATAATTACTAGATTTTCATTTTATCTATTGACTTTTCGTGTCTCGTATCATCAATAGTCTATAGTTTTTCAAGATGATCGTCGTTGGGTAGCTTATCACACTTGTGCCAGTTTTTTTAAATGTATAAATGCTATATTTTTGTCAGTTTTCGTTCTATTTTTGCGTATTTTCTTGAATATTAGGCAATCATCAAACCAATTTTCTATCATATCATGATAATATCATCACCAATAGTAACCCCTCAACTACACACATCTTTATTTCCTGCATTTCTCGAATAAGTATTTCTGATGTTATCAACACAGCCAAGTTTCGACTAAATCTATTGAAGTTTTGTTTGTCATTCCCCACTTCTATTTTAATAAAATACCTTTGCTTACATTCAAAATATTTGAAGAGATTTTATTAAAACCCAAATAAAAATACAATTTCTAATTAGAATAAATATCGGCTGAGGCCCAGCATGTAGTAGTCTTTTTTGAGTTTTTATAATTTTTTGGGAATCCCATTCAGTTCTCAAATCTATTGTATCTAATATTAAAATAAGAAAAAATTTAACTAACTCTTAAGATTTGAAATAATTATCATATGTAGATTAAGTTTTCGATTAGAATTAAAACTATTCTGAGCCCAAATAAAATTGCAACTTCTGAGAAGAATGAATATGAGCTGGTTCTCAGCATGTACTTGTCTTTTTTGGGTGTTGATAATTTTTTTGCGAGTTGTCTTGAGAATCCCATTCAGTTCTCAAATCCATTGGATCCAACACTTTTACAACAGTTTTTGGCAACGTAAATGTGAATTATACTACAATTATGAATATTAACCGCGCTGAAGATCAGTTATTGTAAAGTACATGAAAGAAAACCAGTACATTCATTATAATCAGTACATATTGAAAACACGAGTATTAATTCAATAAAAAAATATAAGCTTGGTTACTTATCACTTTCGCTTTTTACTGATAGAGCGCCTTGCTTTATTGTTTGAATAACTTGCTGCGCACGTGTCGGAATTGATATAAAAAATTCCGTTCTAGAGATTTTTCCTTCAAAGATGAGCAACGTTCTGGTTGGTCAGAAGTTAATGATGACCCAATCAAAATCATAATTGAAGAGGATCATCATATAATTGTTCGATATACTACGAAGAGGCTAGATGTGTCTGTCGCACACAACAATTGAAAAACCTTTAAAACATCTTGCGCTAGATAAGAAGCTTGATATTTGGGCACTTTACGAATTGACAGAAATTCATTCAACACAAAGAATCAAAATTTGCGATATGCATCTTAAACGAAATGAAGCCGACCCTTTTTTCAAAGAATCATCACTGGTGGTGAAAAATGGGTCCTTTACAGTAACATAGTTCGAAAACGATCATGGATCCAACACGATGAACCAGCACAAACCACATCTAAAGAGTTTAATTTCACGACCGGATAATGAGGAAACGCTGAAGACAACCGATTTAAATATCTGAGACCACAATGGCGTTGCGAGAGAAATCAGAGCAGGGATATATCTGTGGTATAGCATAGTCACAGCGCCCTGCTAAATTCTTACAATTTTGTGTAACCCGGTCTAAAAAACCATGGCATGACTATATTACGGTTAACTCGTGTTATCTAAGAAGATGCAAGGAATATGCTAGAATTATTGATACTTGCTGGTGCTATTTTAGATGCAAAAGCTCCAACAACACTATTTTCAAAAATTTTCTCTTGGGAATGCTTTCCATCCTTCTGTTTTAATGATAGAATATCTACGCTGGAATTGTCTATGATAGTAGAAATTCGTCCAGTTGACTTGAGTATCCATTGCATTTCTCTATTCTATTGGATATTAAAACCAAGATACTCTTTTTTATTGGTATAGTGAGAATCTTTTAGTTTATCTGCATGTTTGGATGAAATTTCCTAATGCAATTTCCACCAAATCCACAATTAATTTGAACTCAATAGCCGATTTTTAGCTAATTATAAGGTAGTACTAGAATTATCTCTCCTTTCAATTTTTTGTGCTTATATATTTACAGTATATTATTTTTTCAACTTCGTCATCGTTAACATCTATTATTTATATTATTGTTAAATATTATATTCAAACACATAAAATGGAAAATATTTCCATGAATGCTCTGTATTTCCGTATAAACGTATCATTATTACATTTTCTCCTTACCCTTATCAATAACTATTTAGAGTCAAAGTCGGATGCTATAAATTTATTGATAACGTCCAAAGTAACTCAAACTCACTGTAACAAAATTTAATTAAAATTCTAGTTCTCGAAAATTTGTGAGGACACTTCCATTTAACGTTTTCAAATGTTTCAATTTATGCCCTCTCTGACTATTCTGGCTATGGCGAAAAGAATGATTCACTGCATTGAGACTCGATTTTTTTTGTTTTTTTTTTTTTATGAAACGCAGTATATCTTCGAAAGTCGCGGACTACGGATTTGTGATATATTTTCATGAAAAAAAAAAACTTTTTGGAATTGTTATGAACCCAAATCCATTTAATCTGTAATGAAAATTTTGATAGGCATTGGTGTGAGAGTATAACTTTGTAATAGAGCTTTTTTCAAGTTATCGAACGTTGCTAATAATAAAATATGTAATTATACGATTCGTTTCATTTTTTTCAAATCTAATTCATTTAAAATATTCCAGTACGTATGTTTTTATTCTTCATCTTAGGATATATTAACTAAGCTGAATATATTTATTTTCTTATCCCTCATTTAATTACTTTGTTCAATCTAAAAAATGGAGTAGAGTGCAACTGTTGGTTTCAACATCTGTAAAATGATGAGTTGACACGATCTGTCTATTCTCTTCTATTTTTGGTTATTTCTTTCTATGTACGGCTTATCTATTCACATCTATTTTCCAATTGTTCTTCTCCATGTTCGTAAAAAATATTTCTGGTTATATTTGTTGCTCGCGTCCGTGGTGTATGACTTGTCACTTATCCATTCTCTTCTTGGCTTGGAAACTGTTACGTGTAATTCCTCACCTCGAGTTATGATCCATAGGTTACTTATCCTGCTTAACTGGAATTTCTGGAACCGTGAGTGATATTCATTCTGAATACACTATTTACACCACCACTACACCAACACTCACGATTACACTGTCTGATATCAGCGCTTCCATAACCAAGTTATCGTCTTCAGAGGTAAAGTGTTTACCTTCAGTATCGTGGACATGGCTTTGGTTTTTTGGGATGCGCGTGGAATAATTTTCATTGACTATCTTTAAAAAAAAACTGTCAAAGTACTATGCGAACTTATTGCAACGTTTGAGCGAAAAAATCAAGCAAAAACGACCGTATTTGGCTAAGGAGAAAGATAATGCACCAGCTTACATATACGTTATTACAATGGCCAAATTTAATGTATTTCTACCTAATGAACCCTATTCACCTTATTTAGCTCTCTCGGATCAGTTTCTGCTCCCATACTTGAAATAAAGGATCGGTGGTAAAAGATTTTCCAACAATGGAAAGGTGATATCTGTGGATATCAATGGATATTTTGAGGAGATTGACAAATTTTCTTATAAAAAGGGTATCGAACTTATTGTACATCACTCCGAAAAGTGTATGGAGCCGAAAGAAGATTCCGTTGAAAAATAAATATATTATTTTAAAAAATTTTTGTGTTGTCTTCGTTCGGCCAAGTACTTCTGAGACCATCCTCGTATGTATAAAGTACAAAAAAATAGCCAATGCTAATTTAAAATTTCATTCCAAAACCTGCTTTGTTGATTTATTTATCCATATATATGATTTCGATGTATCTTCCAATCACTATTGGCCCATGAAAACAATCATTAAAACGGAGCACATTTTAAAAATCTCTTCTTCAATCATTTTCAGAATTACTTCGTTCTCTCTCTCTCTTTAAAACTCTTTAATTCAAATGATACACAATACACAATTCATAGGAATGATATTAATCAAACGCAAAGGACACACAATCCTCACGGAAATTGGATGTGAATCAATTTTGGAGATGTAATTCAACTCCATAAATACACAGATTTCCAACTGGGGTTATTGAAACAACCTTTATGCCTACTTCAATATTTAGTTTGGCTTCGGTTGTTTCTATAGTTCTTGTATTATACTGTGTTTTTTAAAATTGATCGAAAAATATGTTCTTAGTTCTGAAAGTAGGATAACGAAATTCCAATATGTATTTATATAGTAGAATTTGATATGATTCTCCTTCTAAATAGATATAGGAAGCTAACGATAAAATTCGACGTGATTCTATTGACTGTAGTGGGTTTCCATCAACAATTAACAAAAAAATATTTTTATTGAAATACTCTAAATTTCAGAATCTTTTTGAGGTTAACTGGTTAATAATCTCAAGCTGATCCTCATGACAATAATATTGTTTTAATCATATATACTGTAAGGAATTTTGTATGCTCAAAATTATATATATATATATATATATATATATATATATATATATATATATATATATATATATATATATATATATATATATATATATAAGAAAGTGCTTTTGATGTCAATATGATGTAATTTTACAGATAGATTCTTGCCACAAGATTTTGAGGTTTCAAAGTAATGATATTCATTAATTATTTGGATTGAGGAATAAAGTGTCAATATTTGCCGAAAGGTTTTGATGCCAAACATAAAAAACAATAAAGAATAGAATTTGTTCCATTATGGCAATGCGCCTGCAATTCGTCTAATATTGTTGATGAAAAATCGGCCAACTACGATTTTTCGCTTATTTATCTGATGTGGCTCCTTACAAATACTTTTTGATAGCTTCTTCTAAAAAACAGACAAAAATTTGACGTCGACTAGATCACCTACATCATGAATATCAAAATAAGAAAAATCATTTTTCAGTTAGTTTTTACTTCTCAAATCTGCTCTACATAGGACGGACATCTCAGTATTTATAAAATAGACGAAAAGGTCATCAATACGATAAAAAACTAAAACTGTAGCAACAAACCACAAAATATCAAAAAAAAAACTTAAATTCGATTATAAAGATTCAAAAATTCTTGGAACCTAATACACGAAAAAGAGGATTTTTAGAAATGGTTCACATTCATAAGAACGAAAAAGGTACAAATGATAAAATAGACCCAAATAATTTCAATTTTAAATTTTTAGCTCTATTTGAATAATTTGGATAATTCAATTGATGTCTACTGCATATTTTTGAGATGAAAAAATAAATTTCTATTTTGATATCCATGATGTAGGTGATCTACTAATTAATATAAATATGCACATTAATTAATTAATTGATTAATATCATTATCATATTTTAATAAAGACTAAAAGAAGTCGGAATGTTAAATTTTAAATCAGACGAGACCTAAAATCGAAAAAATAGATAAAAAAACAAAATTCGGGTAGCCACGGCTGACTAGTTGAAAACAAAATAAACAGCCAATTTAGGGTTTGGTTTAAGTTAAACTTTTTTTTACTATGACACTATTTACAAATTGTTTAATTTCTTTATCAAGGCTACAAAAAATTAATTCAGTTTAGTTGTTACAGTTATTTTTAGAAATTACTAGCTTTATCAAACAACTCAAGAGAAACCATTTCCATTTTAAGTAACTTAATGCAAATAATATCATATCAGAGCTCATAAACAAACACAATTTCTCTTAACTTACAACATACACATTTTTCCATCATATATCATTTTTATTGAATATAAGAAACATTCTCGCTACTTCAACCGAATCATAATATCATACAAAAAATATACCTGAACAATTACATAATAAAAATAAAAACTTCAAAAATGAGAAAGAATCAATGAGAGAAAAATCACTTTAGCAAAGCCGTCTTTTGAGCAATGGGGGAGACAGCAAATGTGGCAAATTTTATCCTTCCCATACGATCCAAAATTTTTTCCCACAAGAAGAAAAAAACTGACAAGTACTCAATGACTTAACCACACCCAATTTTATACAATTATTTACAAAATATTGTCTTTCGCGATGAAATAAAAAAACAACAGTTGGCATTAGTAATGTTGGCAAAAATGTTCCGTAAGAACAAAAAACAAATTACTCAAAAACAACCAATCCTATAAGACAAATTAGTTTCAAAAAGAAATGAGAGAAATAGAGTACATATAAAATCTTACAAAATCAATCCAAATAAAGCCAAAATTGATGTTTTTCACTTTTACATAGAACTCAACTACCTTAATTTCTAAAAATAACTGTAATAACTGAACTGTATTATATTTAAATTTCGAAATATTGGCACAATAAAAAAGAGTTTAACTTAAACAAAACTCTACTTCACTTGTTTGCCTATGAAAATAAGTGTATTATATATTTCCTCAATTTTTTATTTGTTAGACCTTTAAAATATGTTTATGTTTCAGGTCTCTTCTTTTTTAAAATTAGTTTTTTTATAATTTTTGAAAGAGATAAACATTTGACGTTTCGTCCACTTCCAGTCTATCTTTATTATAAAAAAATTAATTTTAAAACAGAAGAACTGTTTACTCCACGCAACGAATCACCCCTTTTTCCTGATTGATTCCAAGGCCTCAATCTACCTACTCCTTCCAATTTTACCGAGGAAATAAAAAGCTGCAACAAAAAAATTTGAAATGAAAAAAATAGAAAATAAAAATAATATGCTTACCATCAAGAACTAACACACTCACTGCTAGTCTTCAGCTAATATCGATTGCCTTTTGTCGATTATGCTGTGTCAATTGTGGTTATCACGGAATGCATTAGTGGCAATATATCGCGAACTATACCTCTTAAGTAGGACATGCAATACTGGTGATTTGTGTCCTCAATGCGTTAAAAAACATTTAATAACTATTTATGAAGAGAAACCTATTTATAATAGTACATTACTCACCTAGGGAGAAAAGTAGAACATGCCCTACTTCTTTCCCTTCTCCGGTGGTGCGTATACTATTTTTTCTTTGGTCAGGATGAATAGTTCGTCCGTGACGTATTCTAATTCCCTATCACTAGAGTCGTCTTAATTCATTTTATTAATTTCAATTCTGTATTTCTGCGTGATAATAACTGTCATCGGGAGTGAATATTTCGATAACCAATCTTGCGATTCTTTGCATATGTACAGAAGTCTAACCAACCAGTTTTTGTTCCTGATAAAGTCGTGAGCGGATGTCCAACACTCAAACTTTGATCGTTATTATCTCAAGCTGCTTAAACTTAACTCGGTAGTATTAAAGAAGGTATAGTTAACAAAAGTTAGATAACTATTAACGAAGTTAACTAGCCCCCATTGAGTTACTATAATCTACTTCACTGTTCTGTATAGGGCTGGCTATAGGATGATCAGTTTCCATGTTTGTGAGTTTGTGTTATGTAAACTGCTACGGATTAACAACACGGTAAAGCCGGTTGCGATAATGAACCGTAATGGTGGGAAGGGTATAGAGGAGAATGTTTATCAGTTGTATCATATGATGCAGGTAAATAATCTACTGTATGCTGATCTATGATGAACAATAACATCTCGATTGTCACCAAAATAGTAGTATCGATTGTGAAACTATCGAAAATTTAACTTTATATTTGTGTACTTTTTAAGAGTCTAAAATCCATTACTGATGAGTTTAGTTAACGTCCCGTGGTATGTCTGCAATAAAGATCTTCACCGGGAACTCCATATAAAAAGTCAAAGAACGGTAGGTCATAAAGAACGACTCCATAACATCAAACAATGAAATGTTGGTACTTCTAGATAATCAATCACAGCCCCCAGGCTCAAATCGACCAAGCCTTTTGAACTTGTGTGGATAGGTATAACTAACTTTTATATTCATTAGCCACAATATTGAAATACCACAATATTTCTTAAGTAAACCATTGAGAATACTTAGGACAGTAAAGAACTCAAGTAGATTAGATTAAAAGTAAAATGTTGGTTAATTGTGTGATTAGGTGCATTGGTAAAGAAAAAGATTTCCATAATAAGTTAGCATGAGTATATGCATTTTCATATTATTTGTGATAAGGTTTATAGCTTGTCAAGAGAAACAAGAATGCAAATATTAAAATAATATTGAGAAATTGGCTTTTTAAGATATTTTCACGGGTATGTTGGTTCTAAAAATGTTGAATAAGAATATTTACTCAATTCTTCAATGAAATTCTTAATTTTTAGAATTCTAGAATACATAAACTTGTTCTATGTTGGCAAAACTATCATTAAGGTAACAATTTTTTTTTAATTTAACTGATAAGAGTGAGTACTGAGGATCAGTTGAAATTGTGAAACAGTAAACTATCTATAAAAATCACATAAATAATGAATTATCAATATTAATGTCCCGAGTGCATGTCAAATTGTCGATAATTTAATTTTCTCGAGTGCGCGAATGCGCACGAGAGGAAATTATGAGACAATTTGACATGCACGAGAGGGCATTTTGGCAGACTATTTCCTGAGAAAAATTTAATTCAAAATAAACAATAATTGTTCCTTTTCTTAAAATATAAAATTAAAACCAAATGATGTTTATTAATCCTAGACGAAAATTTGGCACTAGTGCAAATTATCGATAATTTGCACTAGTGCAGTATTATCGCTGAAATATTACAGCTTTTTGGTTGGCTTAAATTTTTCGAAGGAAATAGTCAAGAAAATATGTGAAGTAATGACACTTCTTACTCTTATCAAATGAATAATATTTAGCTATTATTGTACATTTTGTGAGTTTATATCTTGAGCTCTTTTTATAACGTATATAAGATAAATCTACCACTAGTGTTTTTGATCAAGTTTAAATGCATAGTAATACTTCTCTTAACATATTGATATCAACTGTAAATAGATAATTTGCTACTTACAAAGCCAAAAGTTTAACGTCGTATACAATAATATTGTGGATTGGCAGTCAATGCAAAAAACCACTTTCTCTTCTGAATAAATGTATATTTTGCTAAATTAAACAAAAGGCTGGATGCTAAGAAGCTCCTTGGATATTCACCATAACATCTATTTGCTAGCGACCTTTAAATGGAGGCCATCTTCTTAAAAGACCCAATACTTTCACTACAGATCACTTCTTCTAACCAAAGAAAGATATCAAAAACGAAATTTGGAAATATTTCATTAGTGTTTTACACAGATTGTACTAATCATGGAAGCTACCGAACGAAAGAGCTACATTTCAAGAAAATTGAATATATATATATATATATATATATATATATATATATATATATATATATATATATATATATATATACACCTAACATAAAGTTGATGCTATAGGAAAACAATGTTTTTAAAACTAAACGTTCATATTTCTACGAACAAACTAGACAGGTAGAAATCATTTGCAGTTGCATCAACGACAACATAAATAACACGTTAGAACGAGGGAGAAATATTGTGTTTAAAAACATTAACTGTATCATATACAGTGTCATTTGTTCATACAATAATATACACCTAACATTTTCAAAAAGAATAATATCAATTCTTAAAACAAAATATCAAAAAATAATTCGTGATACCTGGATATTATTTCCTTTATTCAATATATGTAATTTATGGATGGTCTACACGTTTTACTAGTTATTACTTGTTCCAAGCGTTTTTTATTCTAGTTATACGTCAATTGTTTACAGTTATAGTTATAGCCTGATTCCATTATAGATATTTGTCACTATTTTTATGAAAGACATGAATCACTTCAGTTTTCACTTGATGGTGGCAATCCGATTTGGTCCGTTTCTAAATTTTTCTTTCTGATCGTTACTACAAAGCTAGTAAACGATTTCAGTTCGATAAATTGATAATAATTGTTATTATAAAAAGGTTTTCTGATACTTGGAACTCGAATTATCTACTAATTTTATCTAGAACTGTGTTATATATCTGTTTTGTCCTATCTATTGAGTATTTATGAAGTTATTGTGCAAAATTTGGGATTAAACGACAAAGAAAAGATTGAAAAGCACAAAGAGAAAATGGGAACCAACTGAAGTAGATCTTGCTTAAGCTAAAACTATGAAGATGCATCAGTATCTAGATATTTTGGGAATATTTGGAAATTATGTTGCTTTGAACCTTCGATTCATACATTATGAACATCTCTAGAGAAGGCTGAAAAGAAGCAGGAAAAGAGCTATTCCAGAAATTTCATAATTATTTCAAGAATAATAGTCCGGCGGACTAGAGCTGGAGACATATCCTTTTCATCGTTTCGTATTCCACTTTTTACTCGCCGGTATAGAAGCCACGCGTTTGCCATTGTGAGATCTAATAGATGGTGGAATACACGTATTTGCAACATTCAACTTCCCACTAAGATCTTACAGTATCCCATGATAATACTAACCAAATCAACACCACCCATATATTGATTATATTCACTAACTATTTTGGATAGATCTCCTATTTTTTTATCATAACGTCGAACGTGTTTCTTGGGCATTCTGCCTACGAAATTCGTCACCATCGTGACAACTTTATTGTCTTTCTAAGCGACATTTGAAATTTCAATACTATCAACAATGGCTTAAAGTCGGAACTATCACCTCATCATCATCAAAATCCATTCCATCTTCACTGTCTTCACCAGTAAGAAGAAAGTCAAAAATTTTATTCTCATGAGCACCATGATGACATCCTAGAAAATGTAATTTTTTATTAGCTATACCATGAATACAAATACAAAAAATACCCAACATACTATCAAAAACGTAATTTTAGTCACCTAATTATTTAACTGAAAACTGCGTCAAGTTGATCCAGCAAACTATTTTTTCATAAATGAAAGAAACTATCTATAATATACTAGTAACGCTATCTCTGTATCATTTATTATTTCGTTAGTACGGTATGTAACTGAAATGGTACAATGAGTTAAAGCGAAAAAAAGTTCGTACGGATTCTGTACGATTATTTTTATTCTGTTACAAAAATGTCACAAGGGTATACAAGGGTTTAACTTTATAATATATTGCGTCAGATTGTAAACTTACTTTTTAATACAACGGACGTTAAACTCATACATATATTTAAAAAGAATGAAAATATTGCAAAAAACACGATATATCGATTATAAACTACGATAGATATATTCGATTATTATAAGCAATGTTGAATACTCAATATAATTTTTCAAAATCATAAATTTCGCTCAAAACATTTATGAAATAAAGCTAATGTACCCCATTACCATAAAACCTTAAAGTGGTTATTATTTATCTTGATTTTCTGTTTCTTCATTATAATTAACACTAATTGCTATATTTCGCCGACCTATTCAGGTATTATCCTTGTTATTGTTTTAAACTGATCCATTAATCATAAGCAGGCTTTGTTAAATGAAGCCCACTGTATTAACCTGCTTGGATCAGAACCCATAAAATAACGTAGAACGACTAAATAAATTCACAGATTGCTTAGCTAATTAGTAGCTTGTTAAAACGTTGCTCATATTGCGCAGTTGATTATATTTTTCGTCATAATATGAATAAGTGACAGTCACATATTCTTTGGATTCATCCTCAAGTTTTTATATCATCTAAGGCTGAGATTTGATACTTCAATAGATTTCTTGATAAAATAGATTGAATAAAATGTCTAATTGCGCTAATCAACACTACTCATGTAGTCACAAACTAAAAAATTTGATGATGTTTCAGTACTGGAATTGATCATTTTCAATTTTTACTTCAACTCCTTGTGAAAAAACTTGATTAAAAGTTTTAATGGTATTATCAATGTTTTTATTTTCGTTATATATTTTCTATTCCGTTAATTAATTAGTTTAGACCAGTAATCAATGTTTTGCAAAGTAACCCCTGATATCTTACTTAAAACTTACATCACCTCCAATCACTAGAAGTGTTTGGAATTTCTGGATTTTCCATTGGTGTTGTTCATATTAAACTAATCACTATAACCACCACGCCAATATTGACAATTCCGTCTCGTGTTTCAATAACGAAGTTATACTCTTCAGAGATCGAAGGTGATTCTGGTTGCATAGAACAAAGTAATTGTGTGAGTGCTGGTGTGATGGTAGTAGTGAATGGCGAGCTCAATAGATGAGAGCTGTAGTCACTTGACCTTCTCCAGATAAGTTTCCCAATACTTATCTTCAACATATAGTTGTTTTTACTACTTTTATTGATGTGCAGTTTTCGTGGACCAATAGAATAAAACAAGGAAGATGCCGAAAATTTTTAAAGCCGAAATTATATTTTTACAATTAAAACAATTCACGTGATGTTGAAAATGCGAAAGAGTGTAGAAACTATATGCATCTCATAGTAGTCTCAATTTTAAATGTGAAAAATATTTCGAGACAACTTAGGAAGAATATTTGCTGTTGCTCAATCGCAGTTTAGGTTTTTGTAACGCACCATCAAAAGGATTGAACAACTCATGGCTATTTCTATGACAATTTTGGAGAGAAAAAACGGCAAAGAAAATAGTTCTTTTGTAATGGGACAGTGCCAAGATGCAGTTTCCAAGGCAAAACTCAATTTTATTATATAGTTCCGAGTGATATGTTTCCAAACCTGAAGAAATGTCTCAAAGGATGAAACCTCACAAGATTTTGAATTTTGAAAACTTTCAAAAATTAATAGAAAAATTTGAGGAAGACTGTGTATCGATTTATACGAATAATTATTCTTCGTTGACCGATTCTTGGATTTATTGACCATACATCATGTTGTAAAATATACTCGTGAAACGATCAGTTAGCGAAGACATGGTGTAGAGGAGGTTGGTAATATACACTGTTAGGTTCCGCCCCTCAATTTTAAACCTCAACTACGGAGATGTCAATTATGAGATATCTTGTTGAGACTGATTTTATATGAAAATTTTATAATTTGAAACGTTTATTTCAGAAAAATTCGTACTCGTAGTGAAAATTGATATCATTTTATTACTTTCACCTGTATAGTTCTGTTTGTAACTGACTTTTTGACCTTGATTCTGCCCTACTTTGAGCTACATATTGGTTACAATACGCCAAACGTCACAATACATCCACACTTTTATAATAGTGACATTAATTTTCTTATCAGTAATTTTATTCTTATACTTTTACTTTTTAATTTGATTATTGCTAAAACCAAGTTTTTTCTTATAATTTATTTCTGTAATTTCTACTGCTCTTGAAACAAAATTAAAATTTTTGATAGACCTAAATCGAATGTTTCCTGGAAAAATATGTGGCTTTGAAGTTCTTTCGATAAAACGGAATCAAATTGAACAAATGGAGACTGATAAATGCTTTTTGATGGAATTTTTCAATAGGATATTACATAGGAGATTTCTAAAGAATCCCTGTGGGCTTTTAAAAGAAATGCAGCGTAAACTACAAAATATAACAAAATATTTTGTTTGTAACAGAAATTTCTAGCCTTTACTATAGCTTGGTAGAATTAGAGTATTTTCAAAATTTTCAACATTCCATTTTTAAAGACAGATTGCTTTATATTTATTCATTTTGTTTTAAGATAGGTTTGCGCAGTAAAAAATTTTCGTAACCACAATCGTATTCAAGATAGAGCGTTGGTTAAAAAAAATATACTCATTTTGTACGATTTTGTCAAAACTACTGGCAACATTGTGATGAAATTTCATACGAATATGTTTTGATTTGGCTACTACATCCCACGAACTTGTTTTTATAGGTTCGTTCCAACCCATAAAAAAAGCCCTTAGTACGGTGACGATTCTGTGCAATAGAAATTACGTGTTCCAATCGGGCGGTTCCCATTACACAAACGATTCTGTTTTGTGTTCCAATCGACTTAGGTATGTATAGTTTGTGAACCGTTTCCGGGACGGTCTTTTCGATACTTGGTTGATAGCAAGTACTGTTACAAGAACCGTGCATAGGAGGAGAATGCGTAAAAAATATCATTCAAACGCTTCCAATAACCGTTCCAAGGACTGTCCCGACTAGCAGGTTGGAACAAACCTAATTTATGACTCTCATAAAGAATGCTAGTTACACCATTCGTACAAAGTAGTATGCCACATACATTTTCCAAAGTTATATTCATATAAGGGTAATCTAAACTGTTTTGCTAATCTTTACTTTACATCATAAAATCATAGTTAACTGAAAAATCGTAATCCACTACTATTGATATCTATTATTATCGAAAATCAGCATATTTATGGATAAATGATCGGTTATGGCATTGAAGAATATTTTATATCTATCACCTCAAGCTTATGAAAAGAACTATAAAAAATGTAATAGAAAAATCTGCATATAAGCGATATGCCAGGTTATTTCAATTTATCAGACATCTCAAATGAATCTTCTCTGACATGAATGGAATGAATGACTGATGGCGTGTTTTTTAGCGGTTTTTCATCGCATGTATTCTGAGAATTTCCAATTCCAAAAACTTTTCAATGTTTATCCGACCGAAGTCATCAATACTGAAGCCAATACTGAAAAGAGATTATTAGAAATATTCGGAACAGCATATGCAACTGTATTTCGATAATTTTATTCTAAACAACTGAAAATGGTGGAATTGAGAGTGTGTTTGAGATCGACGTTAAAAAAAATTCTGTTTAAAGACACTACAACGCATTAACCCCTAATCTACTCTAACGAGCTTTCCACTAATCGTTTATCCAACGTTTTATGATATTCAAATTATAGCTAAAACAGTCATCAATAAATTGATATGGCAATGGATTTAAAAACTGGATTAGCTTGTGATGTTATAAGTAATATTTAACGAGTCAATATACCATATCGGTAGGATAAAAAGTCTTTAGGGAATAATAAAAGTAGTACAATGTTTTTCAATATTTCTTTACTATTTTATGAAGTGGTTTTTATTTGGTTTCAAAATAAGCTTCTATATTAGCAATTATTTTCTCGTTTGATTAGTATGTAGTAGTTAGTGGGCCTGAATCTGAAGAATACTCTACTAAATAATGGTTGATTTTATCAGAAAATAGTTACTATAATACCTTCGAAGCCCTACGTCCATTGAGTAGAACAAATCAATAATTTTATATTTCTAACGCCTAAATGGATCCAGAAGAAGAAATTAAGATAAGAATTGAATTGGCTCGGAAGGCATTTGTCAAGTACTCTTCATTTTTTGTAAACAAAAATCTAAACCTCCACGTCAGAATAGGATTCATGGAATGTTATGTGGAGTGGAAACTTGAACCTTGAAAGCTTTAATATTCAAAAACCTTGAGGCATTTGAAATGTGGCTCTATGTACGCATCCTGAAGATACTCTGTACTGACAGAATCACCAACAACGAAGTACTAAGACGCATTGGTCGCAAAAGAAAGCTGTTGACAATTATTCATGTGAGCTTTTTTGATTTTGGATTATTTGGTAGTAGCCATGGGTGGCTCGTGTGCTTCTTTTGGTGGTCGTTTTGAGAAGAAACAACTTCCAATACCCGTAATAACGCTATCTAGCAACGTAATATCACTTTCTTTCTGTTCCAAACAGTCTTTCCATATTCGATGCTGTTTTTGTTTTTTCTGAAATTTTTGCACAGAGTTTTCTCATCGCGAAATTTTGTCAAAAACTGAAGATTTAGCGGTTTGAAACGCGTACACCCTGGGCAGCGCGAAAAAAATGTCTCATTACTTAAAAGTTCGACGTCATAGCTGGGATTTATTGATGGATATATTAAAAATATTATCACTTAGGTATAATCAGTTCACTATTAACTAATAGATTGACGTATTTCATCAAGAGGACAAACAATTTTACTTCGACTGGAATTTATAATTAACTTTTTTGTTTTAATAGGATTCGAGCCTCTTTAAAATCACAAGCTATTCGAATGGCAAAAAAATATTACGGAACACTGGGTTTTTATTAATCCTAATAAGCAGCTTAAATCGTAATCGGATACAAGTACAACATCCATTTCCACCACCCAACATATACACTTCATCGGGAACGCCATAAATAATTCAAAAAATTATTCCGCTGACAAATACTGGTTATTAACCATAATACTATCTCAACATCAGTTTTTTGTATGATTTATTTTAATATTTGGGGCAACAAATAGTATAGTACACATTTTCCATTCATCTATTAATTATAAAAAATAATGAATGACCAAATTTAATGTTGGGATAATAAAAAGAATCGTTCAACAATTCCACTGTGAATTTGATATTGGAATATTAATTAACTTCAAAACCAGGTATGTTCTATACGTATAATTGCGAAAACTACACATTCTTCAAAATTTATTCCCATATTCAACGAGATATGATAAAGGCAAAAAGTCGTTGCACTTTCAGCGTGAGAGACTATAGCGCAGGGGTGCTCAAACTTGAACTGCTGGCGATCTACCTCAATATTTTTAGACTACTTACGATCGACTCTGAGAGGCTGCAAGTATGTATGATGCAGGGTTGTCGTACATACACGATACACCCTACCTACCTAGGTAGGGCGTATCGTAGCATATATAGATATTAGCTTTCTGCACAATATAGGTACATTATTTTAGTCAAGGTTTGGGTTAGGTTTAGTTATGTTCTTCTCTACAATATCAATGAAAAAACTCATAGTTATTCAAAATTGCGAATTTATTGGTTGTTACAAAATAAAAGAGTTACATATGGTATTAAACCTAACTAAAGAGTGGCTTTGGATGTTGAAGCGTGGCACTGCATATCTTCAGCATACTTTTCATAAGATGGTACGTAACCACTGAGTGCTAATCGCAAGCATGATGACATATGAACGTCAGTTAGTCGATTGCGATATTTTGACTTAATTATCTTCATTTCAGAAAATGCAGACTCGCACAATTAAGTTGACCCAAAAAATGCCGTCAGTTGAAGGGCGATTTGCCTTAGATTCGGATATTTATCTTCAGATATAAAACACCAGAAATTTGTATCAGATGCTGTAGCTTTGAGATGTATATCTGATATAATCTGCACCAACTCATTTTCAACAGAACATGAGTTCATATTAAACTGACTTGCTATTTCAGTAGCTAATTCCTCAATGTTTTTACATGAAAAAGGATAACTCATAAATGATGCTATATTTTCCAATTTACTGCAATCATAAAAACGCATTTCGAATTGTCCCAAAATATTTGATAATTCAGCCTCATACGTATTATAATTAAACTGAGGAATCCTTGCTTTCAAAGACGGAAAATGTTTCAGATCCTTTCTTTTCAGTTGATCTATCATAAATTGCAAATTACTTTTGAATGCGTTTACTGCGCTATTCATCTCAATAATAGTTTTTCCTTTACCTTGAAGCTCCAAGTTAACGATGTTTAAGTGCATTGTAATGTCAGTCAAAAATGCCAAATCAGTCAGCCAGTTTTCGTTTTTCAAAATCTGAGTGTCATCACCTCTTTCGTCTAGAAAAGCTGTTATTTCGGGCAATAATTCTTGAAACCTTTGTAGGAACTTTCCGCGACTCAACCACCTGACGTCTGTGTGAAGAACTAAATCAGTGTGTTCAGCTGACTCCCATAATTTCCTCCGTGTTTAAAACTTTGGAACACAAAACTTGTTGATGTATAATGCAATGGAATGAAAAAAATGAAGGGAATTCTTCATTAGCTCGACACAATGCCACAAAACCGTTTTTGTTTCCAGTCATTGCTGGTGCTCCATCGATTGTAATGCACACTAATTTATATATTGGTAGCTCGTAGTTTTCTACAAAATTAAAGAAAACTTCATATATATCTTCGCAACGGGTCTTCCCCTTCAGAGGAATGATTGTCAAAAATTCTTCCTTAGCCGACATGTCATTGAATACCATCCGAATAAAAATACACAGCTGGGCAGTGTCTGTCATATAGATGGATTCGTCGAACTGTAAAGAAAAGTATGTACATTCCATGATATCATGTTTTAGTTTATCTGCGATGTCCTCACTCATGACTTCAATACGCCTTGTGACAGTCGGACGAGATAACTGAAGTTCTCTAATAGCAGACATGATTTCTGTTTTATTTTTAAAATCTCCAAATAAAGTCTCACCCGCTTCAATAAATGCTTCCTTCACCACCGATCCATCTTCGAATGGTTTCTTGTGTTTCGCCAATATATGAGATATTTTAAATGACGCGATCATAGCAGCTTTTGATTGTTTGGCTGGTCTTGTGAACATGGTTTGTTCTTTTTTCAAACAAGATATAAAATCACTTACTTTCCGTTTTCTTAATTCACTCTGTGGCGGAAAATCCTTTTGATAGTTTTTATGAACCGTTTTATGATGCCTCTCTAAGTTACCACGCTTAGGTATTGCAACTGACGCACGACAAATAACACAAATGCACTTATCCTTCACCATACAAAAGAAAAAGTCTTCCTCCCAATCCTTATTAAAATGATACGTTTCAGATTTCTTCACTGCACTCATTTTCCACTATTTAATAATAAACTTTGTATCGACGTAGTATCGCTATCAAGTTACAATTCAGAATGACTCCAATTCATGCAGGCGCAACATTTATATCGGGATGACAGAAAGTCTCGAATGTTCCCGTCAAACGCGCCGCCCGAAACTAGACAGTACAGTCTAGTCTAGAAACAACGCGGTTTTTCTTTGACAAGTGCCGCGCGTTCCTTTGATAAAGCCGCTTTTTGCCGCAAGCAGTGTTATTTTATTACGTAATACATTTTTGTAGTTTAGTTACCTACTTACTTATTAAAAATTTTTTTCTTCTCGAGATCTACTCAAAAATCGCGATCGACCGTTTGAGCACCCCTGCTATAGCGCATTTTTTACTATTGGCCTTCAGTAACAAAATCTTAATTTAAAATACGATGCTTCCATTCTTAATTTTTCTTGACAATTCTTATAATAGTTTATTTATGGAATGAAAAAATTTGATCATAAATAAAAGTTTCAATTTTGTAAACATTTATGGAAAGGTATTAGAAAAATCAAACGAACTGAGAAATAACTGACGAACTCATCGGCGGAAGACATTGTGAAAAGCATCAAAGCTTAGCGAGTTAAGTGGTAAGGGCATATGGAGAAAAGCAAAAAAAATTTGGATTTGGATTTGGAATCAATATGATGCAATGGGATCTGGGTGGTAGAGAAAGGCGCGGCAGAGATAGGACAATATGGTTAAAAGAAGTGAAGGATGAATAGAGTAGAGTAGGAGTTGTAAACTGGTAGGAAAAGACAGGAAATAGGAAGTTATGTGCGGGGAATAATGAAAAAGGTGTAGATATGGACTATGGGGACATTCCCAACATGAGGATCTAGAAAGCATGTGTGCGGCGAAACCCCATTTAGGATGTTTAGCCATTATTATTGTTATGGGTTGATTTGATCACTCTTTTCCTAATAATGCCCAAAATTTGGGAGGGGCTTAAACTAAAGCAGCTGTTATCTATTCTGCTCACTGTAAAGATTCATCCGTCCAGATGCCAGCTAATGAATTAATAAAAGTATAAATAATAATAAATATAATTCAGATGAAATTGAGTTTGAATTGAGCGATTTTGCGAATTTCAGGTTACCAAAAATATTGTTCTTCATATAGCGGGAATTATAGTAAAATACCTCTATATTTCAGTGAACTAACAACTTGTTTTATAATGAAATCAACTGAACTTATTTTAAAATTAAGGATACAGATAATTTGATTCATCCTTCTATATATTCTGCATCGGACTTTTTGCAAATTCACAATTGCTTAACTTTTGTGAGACGAAAAAAAGTTATATGCGGATATGGGATAATGAAATTTGAAAATGTTATTTATTTAAATATTTTGAATGTAGAATATGTTTTGATATATCGAAATAATAGAATAGAATAGGATCAATATAATTTTAATTTACAATAAATCTACTAGAATTGACACGATTTCATATTTTTACAAAAACGAATCTGTCTTTGATAGAAAAGTAGCGCTGATACCCCTTAGTAGACATTCAGGCTTCACTTGTACGCGCCATACAAGCTTATGACACTTCCTTCTTTTTATATTCCTAAAACTATCAGATTTTTTGACAGTTCGTGAGCGTCTTCGTAATTTTGTACAGGCTTCGATTCAACTCGCTTTGTATGTTTGTTCGGTTGGCATTTTGCAGCTCAAATACATGTTTAGCTATTTGACGTCCTTACAAAACCAACATGACGAGACACTCAATATGGCGGAGTAGTCAATTTTTAACGCAATCCAACAATATAGGTATCAAATGAAATGGTCTGGTTAATTAAAAGAATGAACTCTCACACATACTGAAAAACATTGTAGCTGATAATAAAAAGTGGAAAATAAATCGAGAAACAAACTTTAATTGTGATAATTTGACATTCAATTTTCATTAGATTATTTTTAATACATTGAAAAAAGATTTTTTTCGTGCTATTAATTAATTTCCAATATTTAATAAACTTGTTAGTGCTTTATTCAAGATCTATATTTTGCAGTAGTTGAAATAGACGCAGTTGAAATATATGCAGCTTGCGTAATGGCTGATATAAAAACTCATTAGCCATTTATTTTTATCAAACCTTGTATATATTTCTATTTCGCGAATAGACACAATTATAAAATAACATATATGGTTGAGTTATGTGATAGAAGCACATTAATTATTATAATTCAG